>NW_001865056.1:626884-720483 GCF_000002865.3 Monosiga brevicollis MX1
AAGAAGAAGAAGGAGAAGAAGGAGAAGGAAGGAGAAGGAAGGAGAAGAAGGAGAAGAAGGAGAAGGAAGGAGAAGAAGGAGAAGAAGAAGATGAAGAAGAAGAAGGACAGTCGGACGTCGGCAGTTCTACCACGTACATCCATGACCTCAACGCCCTTTTTCACCATTCCACGGTCCACCTCACCCGAGCCGACTTCAAAAGTACCGACGTACTACAACATGGTGCCATTTTGCCGAAACCCAATCGTGTGAGTTTGCCTGGGCCAAGACCTCTGGAGAGGAACGGGTGCGAGGGCCGGGAGGAAGTACACAGGAATGCCATGGCGGGACATACGTGGCAGGGAATGCGCACGTCCTTCCAGTTGGCCTCGGCCTGCTGGACATGCTCATGTGCGGTGTCTGGGGCAGCACTTGGACTGGGGCGCGGGGAAGGAGCGGCGGCATGGGGGTTGGATCGCTGCCCCGAGTGAGGCGAGGCCATGTCCATGGGGGCGCGGGAGAGGGGTTGAACATTGGCACGGGGCGAAGTGGAGCGTGCCGTGGGGCGCTGGCCATGGTTAGGGGTGGTGAGGCGCTCTGGGCGAGGCATATCAGCAGCCCTCAGCGGGGCTGATCCATTGTGGGGCGGGTTGGGTGAGCGGCTTCGTGGAGAGTGTGAGCGGGCCTGAGCTGCGGCATGTCCCGCTGCGTGTCCCGGGGAGCGGCCAGGCAGGGCAGCACGTGGCTGCTGGTTTTGGTGAGCCTGGCGGCGCCTCTCATCTGCCTGGGTAGCCGCATCGCGAGCAGAGCAGATCAGAAGAGCGTGAGGTGAGACGAAGATTCGGTGGAGTCATATTTTGGGGGGGCTCATTGCGTCTGTAGTTGACAGCGGAGCGTACTTCAGCTTGAAGCTTGGATTGACGCATGGCTTCCACGAGCATAGCTTGCTCCTGCCGCTGAATCTCGGCCTGTTGCTGCGTGGAGTCAAGGGGAGGAAGGACCGAAGAGGCAGAGTCAGCGTGCCGTGAGGCAAACAATTCCGAGCGACAAAATGCGCGAGTGGTGGCTGCATGGCGCATACATGGGCACGCATAGCTTCAGAGGCGGCCGGCGATTCTCGCGGTTGATGCCGGCGGTCACGTTCTGCGCGGCGACGTTCGCGCGCTTCGCGCTCCTTCTCCTCGCGCTCGGCTTTCTTCTTGGCCTCGAGCAGATACATGTTGAGCTAAGTGGTGGCAAGTCAAGGGTGAGGGGCAAGGGCGAGGGCGAGGCCGGTGACCGATGAATCCATTTGGCACCAACGAACCCAGTGCACCACCACAACCCCCTTGCAGAACGAACCGGTAAATCAAGCCGTTTGCTGTTCCAAAACAAGTCCGCGTGTGACGCCCTCGTCCTCGGTCGCCCTCCGTCAGTCAGTCAGTCACTCGGTCAGAAAGTGAGAGAGAGAGAGAGAGAGAGAGAGATGAGGGGTGAGTGGAAGAGGGTATGGGTGGATCGTTGGGCGGAAGCAGAGAGATGTCAGAGGGCGTGTGGGACGTTCGTGGTGTTTGAAAGGGGGATTTGAGAGATGTTGGGGCTTGGCTGACAATTTCAAGAGGATTGAGGTGGATGGAAGAAATGTTCAGAGGGTTTGTGTGTCAGCGTGAGCTTCTCTGGTTGAGTGATGACTCATCATCTACCCTTTTGCAGTAAATGTTGATAAAAATGAAGTTTTGCAGTTTTTAATTCAATCAGTTGAAGAGAATCTTTATGTTTATGCAGAAATATTAAACAAGACTAACTGAGAAAGCGCAGGTATTTTAAAAGTTGTATATGCATGTATCCAGGTTAATGAAGCAAAATGTGAAGAACTTGCTGCCATCGGCTCGATTGGAATGCGATTGTTTGCAGGCGGTTACGTCATCGCATGATTCGTCTGACATTTGGGAAAACATCAAAACTGCTCACTGCTTTCGTGGTTCGTGTCCGATGGCAACGGGGGGCGGGAGCTGGAAATCGCGGTCGAGGTGTCGAGGCAGGGCGCGCGGGCGCAAACGGGAGGAAGCAGGGGGTGGATGAGGAAGGGGTTGGGTTGGAGGTGGTACGGTAGGAAAGAGGGAGCAGGGATAACTGTATGGTGCGCTTGGTGTCGAGGGAGCAGGCGGGAGGGGGTTGTTTGAGTCGGCGTGTGTATGGCATGTCAGCTCACCGTTGAAAATTTGGCGCGGCTCTGCGGTAGCAGAGTAAAAGTGGCAGACAGGACCGGCGTAGCGGCGCGCCATGATCGTGTACCTGCAGCTGGCAGCCTGCAAAGTAAGCAGACTCTGGTCATATCTCATACATGTCGTCACCATCAGCCTAATCTCTTTTATTGGTTTGGCGCAACTCATCCTTCCTCGTCTCACGTTGGTTCGCAGGGCAAGACGCTGCTCATCATCGCTGATGCCGCCGATACTGTGGCACGCATCAAGGCGCTTGCCTATCACACGCTTGCCGCTGAAGATGTCCACGCCGAAGCCTTTCGTGTCTACTACAAGGGCAAATCCCTGCCCGAATTTCTCACCTTGGAGGTAGCTTTTTTGCTCTCCGTTCATTCATCTATCATCCCGCCCAGTCTTTTTTTTCTCGCTTCATCAAAGCTGGTGCCTCTGGTGTGCGCAGGATTGTGGACTCTCAAACACCCGCGATCACGTTGTTGAACTGGTGCCCGTTCAGAGCCTTGCTCAAGCCCCGCTTCAGGTTTGACTTTGTGCTCATCACCCATTGGTTCTTGTTCTTTCGTTCAAGAAGCTTCGTTCCATCACACGCACCCGCGCACATACTACCCATTGCACATGCTTATGCGCCTTTTTTTTTTGCCTTGCCATCCGTCAATCGTCTGCCCCAGAGTCTCTCATTTGCCGACAACGAGCATGCTGCCAAGCTGCTGCAGCAGGAGATGCACTGGTTCAGCCGCCGCGCCCGGCTCCTCCATGCCTACCGAGTCAGTGCACTCTCTTTGAGAACCTTCTTCCTCAGCTCCCACGGTTGGCATTGTCCTCTCTCAACCTACTCACATTGACCCTGGGATCACTGCTGCCGCGCGACGACCCGGTACAGATTCTCCTCTTTTTTTGCATCTTCACTTCACTTGCCAGTCTCGTTTCCTTCCTGTGGTACATCCCCATGATATCCGGTACGCCAATCACGTCGGCCTCCACTCGCTTCGGCCGAGTCGGTGAATTTGCTGCTTTCCTCATCCATGGGCTGCTGCACCCTGGCTGCATAGTTCTGGTGGCTGGCATCGAGTTGGTTAATGTGCCCCAGTTCTCGGATTTGGGTGGCTTCACCGTCCAAATGCTACAATCCTCCATCGCTCACATGGATCGTGCCAAGTATTTCAATTTTCTCTGGGCGATTGCCATTGCCGCTATGATTGCCCTACTCGGTCTAGACTTTGGTGTACGCTTGCGAGCCCTTGCCACCGCGCAACCAGAGACAAGCACCTTTCGCCGCTTACCAGACCGCTTCCGGTGTACCCGCTCCGCCCCTTCCAGGATGATTGCGACATTGTCTGCGAAGAAGACACGTACTTGACTCTCGGCACCTACGGCCTTTTGGCTCTTCTCTTTTTGGGTACCTCCATCGTCAGTTGGTGGAGCAGCTTCAACTTCCGCCGCAGGGCCGGTGATCTTCTCGAGCCCTACCTGCTCAGCATTACCAACATCAACTCGCGATACTTTGCACCACCCGGCACCTCACGTCGCACCCCCCTCCCCACCATCGATGAGCTGTCTTCGCGGTGCGTGTGCAACGGCTCTTCTGCTTTTTTTCTTGCACAACTGCTGGCGCGCTGCAGCCAGAAATTTCGAAGCATTTTAGGCCCCTTTCGCACCATTGCTTATTCTTGTTTGTTGTTCGAATTCACACGCTCTGTGATGTCGGCTGTTCAGCGATACGTTGGCATTTGTGCAGCGCATTCACGCCTTTTTGAATGAGTCGGCCAGTAATTGCCTGCTTCTCTGCCAGCTGCAGAGGTTTGTGCACATCGTGACGCATGAACTTTTGTTGCTTGCTGCTCGTGTGGACCTGCCTCGCTCATCAACGCCATGTCGCGCCCATCAGCGTTATTCGGTTGCTTGAAGTGGCTGGTGGTACAGGACAGGCCAGTGAGCTGGCCATTCTCTGCCTGGAGCGCATGCTGCGCTATCTTAGTACCCATGTGAGGTCCCAATTCCTTCATTCTCGTACTTCATGAACAGGCCTCACCTCGACTGGTTCTCGCGTTGGCTCGCGGGCTGTGTGCAGCCCACTTTACTGGAGCATGGTGTGGTTGAGCGGATTCAGAGTCACCTTGCGAGCAACCCGATCCAAGCGGAGCAGCCGGGTCTCACTTGCTTAGTGCACCTGTGTGCAGTAAGTCTTGGCGACGTCACTCTACTTGGTCACCGCAGCCAGCACGGGCCTTTTCACCCTCGGCCTTGCCCTTGCTTGTTGTTCTGGCCACATTTGCCCACAGACGGACCAGGCTTGCCAACATGTTCTCAAAGCTGGAACCCTTGAGAGCCTCCGCGACATTGCCAAGGGCTGTACGTTGTTTGTGGGCTGCGAACATCTCGCAACGCGACCCTAGCGGCAACGATCCTTCCTCACTTTTCCTGGCACATGTCACTCAGTGCTTCCCAAAAGTAACAACTCGTTGGCCACCATCACGTCCGCACTGATGCGTGCCAACCATTATGTATGTGACGCCTTGTCTGCGTGTGCTCTTTCATTTGTTCTTGCATGCATCCTCTCATCACGCTTCTTATTGCACCACACAGGAGGCCACATCGGAAGATGTAGAAGACTGCGTGTTCTTGGTGCGGTGTGTGCTGCAATCAGCGCCCAATGGCGACTGCTATAATGCCCTGGCCTGCCTGAACGACTTGCTTGAGCTGCATCTTGATGAAATCAACGATGCCACCCTCGGGCGCCTCATCATCAGTTGGCAGGCTTTGGTTGAGGTGAGTTCGGGCGGGCAGCTACGGAGGAGGAAACGTAGCGCTGGATGTATTTGCACAAAAACACATTTTGCGGGCTCTCATGAGCATTCTCTGTTAAATTAACCTCGGTTTTAGACGAGCGACGTCGAGGTTGCCATCTTGGCTGCTCAAGCGTGCGCCAGCTTTTGTCATGTACGGGCCCAGCCTGCTTGTCAACTTTCACGTGTCGCCATTTTCATCGGCGGTAGGGGCTATTCTCATGCCAAGTGGCACTGTGTGTCGTGGGTTGCGTGTAGCATGAGCATGGGCTGCAAGTTATGATGCAGTATCAAATGTTGGACAGCATGGTCAGCTTGCTCCGACCCTTCTTGTCGGTGGACGAGGGCATGTTGGTGGCGCAGCCATTTTATGCCTGTGTTCGACGCTTGGATATGGAAGGAGGGCTAGACTTGGATGAGGGGGCCCAAGCAAGCTTGACGGCTCTTCGCTCCATGATTGCCGAGCGTTTGGAGGTAGCGGACCTTGAAGGCGAGGACATGGACGTCATGGACACCTCTTCTTGACACCCAGGCGATGCTGCTTCTGCCATCTGACTTTATAGGCGACTCGTTTGATTGATTTGTGTTCTTGCTCCCCGAGCTGTGCCTCCGGTAACCGTACGCACGCTGATTTCGTGTTTTGTTCATAAGGGACTATGGATACGTGAACATAAGTGTTGTTGAACAGAAGAAAAACGAACCAAAGCAGTACCAGCATGGCAACAGGCCACTGATTGACTCTTTGTTGATTGAATCGATTCTGCATGTGGATGTCAGTTAGTGGCATAGCACACTGTTCAGGTGCATCTGTGACTTGAGCAAGGGGCATCATCGCGTGAGGCCCTCAAGGATCAATGTCAAGCTCAAATTCGGCGATCAGGCTGTGGCGATGCTGATCAAGATCTGGCGGTCCCATGTGGAGGGTGGCGGGAGTGCGCGCAAACTTGACAGCCAGGCCCGGGACCGAAATATCGTGACCATCGGCCATTGAAACTGATTGAACCATGTCGCGTGCTTGAGCCTAAGGAACAGCCGTCGTGAAGGTGGGGGTCAATATTGCGCTTGGCCTTGCTATTCATGATGTGGCTATTTCGAGGTTGGCAGCTGCGCTTTGCAGCGACCAACCTGGGGCTGAGCATAAGCCTCGCAAACATTGAGGATCTCGCCATACGCAAACTTGGCCTCGCCCTGTTCAAAGTGGCTGACCCACTCACACGCAGAGCGCTGTGCCAAGGTATCGGTCAGTTTGGTGATCAAGGCATCTCTACCAGAATCATGTTGTATGTCAGTTGAAGCAACGGGTTACTCGAGCCGCGCGAGGGGTGCAATTGCACCACGACATCCAAACGGCATCCAAACCCCTCCAACCTGTGTTGGACGCGAAGAGCATTCGAGGCAAATCGTTCATCCTAGCCGCGTTGAGTGGGCGAGGACAGAAGAAAGAGTGATGCCACAGCAGTGGGCGAAGCTGTGGGCCAAGACGGATCGAGCTGCTGCTTGTTGCTGACCTGGGCCAAATGGTCACATTGCAAGAGTTGGCACAAATGTTGAAATTGACGTTCAGATGTGGCAGCAATTGAGATGTGTCCTTGCTTAGCAGGGAAGGACTGATAGGGAACAATGCTCTAGTCGAAGACACCCAGGAGCAGGGCGGAGAGGATAAGGACAGGGGTTGATAAAAGAGGGAAACGAGAGAGAGAGAGAGGGGGGGGGGGTGGAGACTTGATTTGGTTGAGAGGGAGGGAGAGAAGCGGTGGGGACTTTTGGGTCGTAAAAGTTGGCAAGGCAGGGTTGTGTCAAAAAGAAGGAGGGGAGGCGGGGGTACACACTGGGTGGGCACTGCCATGGCGACGGCCAGGTTGTTGCGCTTGAAGAGCATTGACTCCCGTGTTGGCCATCACGCTCAGCTGGGCTTCAAGCAGCGATGTCTCAATCTTTTGGCCCAAGCCAGAATGCTCCCGTTCGTACAGCGCGGCCAAGATGGCCCCATGAGTGTACAGGCCGGTCACGACGTCTGTAATGGCCACGCCAGTCTTGGATGGAGGAATTAGGGCAGGTCAGATCATTTGCTTCAGACTGAGGCAAACTGCTCACGCTTGAGATGAGGTGTACCTTGGCTGGTGGACCATCTGGTTCGCCAGTGATGTGCATCAAACCGCTGAGGCTGGCGGCTATGAGATCGTAGCCTGGTCGATTTGCTAGAGGTCCCGAAGAGCCATAACCTTTCCAGGGATGCAGTCCAGGGTGCAAATGCAGGATTAGGTGGGTCGAAACCAAGGCTTTGTGGAGCGATGTACCTGTCAGCTCGCAGTAGATGAGGCGACTGTTGAGGGCGCCGAGCGTGTCATAATCCACGCCAAGCTTCTTCGCAGTAGCAGGTGTAAAGTTGTGGAGCAGCACGTCACTGCTTGCAACCATTTTCTATGAGGGTCGACACAAAAAGTCCGTGCAGGGTGCGCTTGTCACGAGGCGCATCCTCCACATGTTGGTGTTTGTGTTGTTGCTAGTCTTTTCTGACAGCGGGCTGGCAGGTGTAAGCGACGTACCCGGAGGGCTTCGCGTTCGCGTTCTTGCTTGAGGTCCAGGGTCAACGACCGCTTGTTGCTATTGACGGCAGTAAAGTAGGATGCTGTTCCGTTTGGTAAAAAAGGCGGTCCCCATCGCCGCGTCTCATCACCAGCTGTCCAGGAGGATGAGAGGTTGCCGTGCGCACCGCGGCAGTCGAGTCAGTCGGCCACGGCAATGGCAGGTCTGGATGTGTGGATAGCTGCTCACCTGGGGGTTCAATCTTAATGATGTCAGCACCATAGGCACCTAGCAGCTGAGTAGCCAGCGGACCCGCCAGAATCCTGGACAAATCAAGGACCCGCAGCCCGCGCAGCAGGCTGGCCGAGCTCGCAGTCGTCGCTGCCATGCTTTGTTTGAAAATTTCGTTATGAGCAGAACATGCTGACAATTTTTTTTGATTTTTCATGTGTGTGTGTGTGTGTGTGTGGGCTTTCGCGCATTGAGATGGAAAAGGGGGAGGGCTTCATCGTACTTGAAAGAGCTTGGAGAGAGATGTTCAAAGGAGCAAAAGGAACGGGTGGGGAGTAGTGATGCTTCAATTGACATGGAAAACAAACAAGGGGATAGATTATGGATACGGCAAGAAATGCATATAACAGGGGAGGAAGAAAGGAGCGCTTGCGCTGTTGGAGGACAGGGCAATGGATACCCAAGACCAACAAGGTCGTGAAGAAGCAACTGCTCAGGCCTTGCTGCTTTCTTCTTCGGGGGCCGTTTGATGGTCTTTGCAGCACTCGCACATTGCCAAGAGGCTGGCCACCACGTTGCAAGCAAAGCCAACCATGAAGATGGCAAAGGAATAGCCTGTTTGGGCGGGCACGTGGCCATGAGAGAAAGTGCAAGGCAGATAGCAATGGATGTCATTGGTGTGCATGCGATGGGAAACTTAACGCACCAACGCCGAGGGTTTGGGGCCCGGGGTACATGCGTTCGTCGTCCGGCACACCCGAGATGCGCTTCTTTTCCTGGGAAAAAAAAAAAAAAAAAAAAAAAAAAAACAAGGCAAGGACACCATATTTAAACAAAAGTGAGGGCAGCGAAAGGTGCTGGTAGGCTTAAAGATGGGAGTGGGGACGCACGTCTTCCAAGTAGCCGCCCATGATGGAGCTAGTCAAAAAGCCCATAAAGCCTAGGAGCAAAAACGACATGATCATCAAAAACGACACGAGCATTCAAAACGACACGAGCAGTAAAAAACGACATGAGCATCGGAAAGCAGTCCTTGGGGTGGGTGCAGCGATGAATGAGCACCTACCGGCAACGCAAAGGGCAATGACGAAGAAGAGCACGGAGCAGCAGCCACGTTGGAGACAGAAAGATAGGGTCAGGGCAAACGCAGCGGCCAGGACTGTAATGATGGCAATGGCTGTCCAAACGCCCAGAATGGAGGATGAGCGCGACGTCCAGCGGGAGCCCTTAGGGGGTTTGGATCATGGTTCGTACCGGCGGCGGCATCACGAGTGCGGCACCAGTTGCGGCCATTGTTGTCACGGGAGCGGGTCACGCCGAGGCGGCTGAGGTAGCTGGATTGGAGCGTTGCGTTATTGGAACCGCAAAAAGGATCTTGCTTGTAACCATTTTGGTCTTTGATGGCATCTACATGCCAAAGGGCCGGGCAATTGTCAGCAAGACCATGGCGGAGAAGAGAAGGCGGGGATGTTCTGAGGACTCGCGAGGGACCTCGAGGGCGCAGGGGCATCACGTACAGGTGTAAAGGGTAATGAGGCCGTTGGGATCGTCTTCGTAGGTCTGGAAGAAACCGCGGCCCACGATCCTACATATCGATAGCATGTGCCCGCGCACAGTGAGGGGGGCATGAAGCGGCATGCTTGCTGTCGGGCATGGGCGCACGGGGTCGTACACATGGTCGCCATTGTTTTTAATGTCGTGCTCGATCCAGGCAGGCGTGGCCACGCCCACAATGTAGAGGATGAGAGCCAGGAGCATGACAAAGTGGGCGGCGTCACCGACAAACGAGACATAGTCGTAGTCGGTGCGGGCAATCTTGCGATTGGGCATGTTGGCGAATAATCACAGCGGCGCTGAGCTGGTGTTCCAAGACAAACGCAGCTATGCTGGGGGAAGCAAACGACCTGGACCAGCCACCAACGAGTGAGATCAAGGCGACGGCAGCGGCGGACACGACAATTCCGGGCGGCACGAGCCAAAGCCTGGCATCCGTTTCCCTTGCCCACAAGGGTCATGACCCCCAATCCGGCCCAGGAACCAGCCTCAAGACAATCCCCGGAGCCAGCCAGCCAAGCAGCCAGCCAGCCGGGGCAGCAGCAAGGTCACCAACATCAACGTACCAATCAATAGCGAAATAACACAGGCTGACACAACATGTGTGTGAGTTCGAGAGAGAGAGAGAGAGAGAGCGAGAGAGTGTGAGAGTTTGAGAGAGAGAGAGAACGAGAGAGTGAGAGAGAGTGAGAGAGAGTGAGAGAGTGAGAGAGAAAAAGGGAGAGAGAGAGAGAAAGAGAGAGAGAAAAAGGGAGAGAGAGAGAGAAAAAGGGAGAGAGAGAGAGAGAGAGAGAGAGAGAGAGAGAGAGAGAGAGAGAGAGACAGAATTAATTGGTTTGAGAAAGAGAGAAATAAAGACAGAGATAGAGAGAGGGCAACACCAAAGTCATCCGACCCGCCCCCACGTTGTCAAAAAGGGAGGGAGTGAGAGAGAGAGAGATGAGCTGGAAATGGCTTCGATGGAATTTGATCTGACAAATGACTTTAGATCCACATTAAAGAGGTATTTTAACTTTAAAGCGTCTCCGCGGTGATTTTTCGACGCGCGCCTGCGGCAGTGCGGACCAGCATCGGCAGGATGGACTTTCTGGCCAAGCAGGCGATGAAGCAGCAGGCCAAGACTTTGAGCAAGGGTCTTTTTGATGAGGAGAAGGAGGATCCTAAGGCCAAGGAAAAGAAGAGCAAGGCTGAGCAGGCCGAAGCTCGTCATCGCGTTGGTTTTTCTCGTGCCACTGCTGCGTCACCTGGTTGTTTTCTTTTTCCGCCGTTCTGCTTCCCCGTTACGCTTGCTTCCGACCGTTCGCGGAGCCACCTCACGCGTGTGCGCGTTGCTCTGTGTGACCATTTATCAGGCAACACAGCAAAAGAGGCGAGAGGAGCAACAGCAGGTGCGGCGCGTGGCCCGCGAGGAGGAGCGAGACCGCATTCGCGCAAAGTACAACATTGACCGCAATGTCGGTCGCTCGGCGCATGCGGCCGCTGATGATGAGGAAAGCGATGCCGAGCAAGAACAGGCCGCAGCCCAACCGCCCCCAGCACATGGCAAAAAGGATGGGTGTTGCATTTGCTGATCCTTCTTCCAACTCGTCCTGCTCACATCTCTAGAAGTTGCTTCACCTTCTTTCTTTTTCATTTTGTTAGTTGTTGTTGTTGTTGGTGGTGGTGATTGCCCGAGGCATCCTGTTTGTACGCCTGCCATCATTCTCCCAGGTGGATGCTTGTTTACTGTTTGTCTAGACGCCTGGTTTCCAGTCAGCGTCGCTAATCACGTTTGATTCTCAATCCGAGCCATGTCGCTCGCTCGTTCGAGGCTTTGATCCCCCCCCCTCTCTGACCACAAACATGACCAGAAAAACAGGAAAAAAATAACAAAAAAATCAAGCGGGAAGGCAAAACAGCAACACAAAACAACTAGAAAGCGGGCAGGTCAAGCAGCCCGAAAAGGCTTCGTCAACTAGACAAACTCAACCCAGCCATTGTCTCGGACGAAGCGCTGGATATGCAGCCTGCATGGTACCCAGCGTGCGTGCCGGTGAGCTAGAGCCAAACGGCAGAGCAATCCCCATCAAGCATTGGCGCTTGACCAAGCATCTTGGTATCAGCTTTTGCTTTACCGGGTGTTTCCAAACTTACCGCCCGCTCGGAACAGCGTATCCGTTGCTGCTGCGCCACACCGCCACCAGTACCTCGTCAGGTCTAGCCAAGGCGCGCTGAAGCACCTCAAGTGCCTGCGAGAAGTTGAGATTGAGCAACGAAAGCCCATTGACCTGTGGCACCACACAGCCACGTGAGCGCAAAGACCGATAAACAGGCGTCCATCGTCCAGGCACCTTGCACTGGCTTACCTCTACAATGCGATCATGGGCCCGCAGGGCACAGCGCGGAGCTTGCGAGGCAGCTGGGCTCACGACCAGGCCCCCCTCGTAACTCTGCTGCACGCCAATGGCCAAATCGGCCAACGACCGCGCACTTGGAGGCAGCGATAACATGGCGGAGATGATCAGCGGATCTGGGTTGCGTCGAGTGCCTAGCCGACTAGCCTCATCCCCTCCCATGGCCACCAATGAGCGAAGCGAAATTGGGGAGAGGCCGGCACTCAGGCTCGAGTGTGTCAGCTGGGGCGCTGAATGGCGCTCCGTCACAAAGTTGTCAAAGGCCTGTAACATGTCAGCATAACGGCCGGCGCTGGCCTCAGTGTCCACTGAGCTTCGCGAAATGAGGGATGCCACCTCTGGCAGCTGCTCGTCAGTTGCAGTATCGTCCTGGAGTGCAGCTACCAAGAGGGTCGCCTCCTCTTGCGTGGCCTCTAGCAATGTATCCATGTCACAGACAGGAAACTCTCCAAAGCGCTGAAGCGGGCGGCGGTTCCGGTGGCGCGGTGCCTTTACTGCCCCGGCCCCATGGCGAGGCGTAGGCGTCGGCGTTTTGTTTGGCGACGAAGCAGCAGTAGCGTGTGCTTCACATCGAGGACCGGGAAGAGTGACAACGCTGCCCTGATCTGATTCTTGTGAGGTATCATGCTGCTCGAGGTGACGAGTTCCCGCTCTCAAAGCCCCCGTCGAAGGTGCACACTGCTCACGGTAGCGATTCTGTGCTGCCTCTAGACACGCGCGAACGGAGATATCAAGGATGGAGGTCGAGCTGATAAGCGAGCTATCTTCTACCTCACTCTCGTGGATCGTGCTCAGCGTCCGGTCTCCCGCCGGCGACAGATCTAGGGCAGCGCGGCCCAGTGCCGTCAACGAATCAAAGCTGCCCGAATCTTCCAGGCTGTGAAAAGACGCAGTGGCCTCCATGATGGCAATGGAAGGTAGATCTGCCGTTTCAGTCGCCGTTCGGATTGGGCTCTCGACGTTCGGCAGGCTCACTACCCGAGGCTTGGGTTCTGTCACTGCCTCGCATTCCACATTTTGGGGCTCGCCCACTGTGGTGGACACACTCTCACACGATGCTGCTGGCTGTGGGTCATCCTCAAGCACGGGGGGTGGCTGCGTCACCTGATCGATTGCATGTGGCGTGATTGGGCGCTCGGTACGTGGTAGGTCGGGCCGCTGGGGCACCCCTCGTACCGGAACCTTGGCCGGCACCGGGTTACCTCGCTGTATCGGGCTGGTGTGAAAAGGGACCATGAAGCGCAGGATATCAAGTTGCATGACATTGGCATCTTGAACAATTTCCTCAACAATGACGTGTTTCGCTTCTTTGGTCGACAAATGCTGAACATCCCGTCCATTGATCTGAGGTGAACAAGCGCGCGCGCGTGAGCCAAGGCGAGCGGCCTGAGCACGAGAGCACAGAACCGGCATTACTAGCGGGGGCGCTATGCTAGGGAATCCCAGCGTTTCCAAATAGCCTACAGACCTTGAGAAGGACATCACCGGGGCGAAGTAAGTGGGCTGAGGGGCTCGTCGGGCTGACATGCTGGACGACCAGACCCATGTCGTTGCTGTTGACGCTGCCCAGCTGCAAGCCAAGGCCCCGCTGTTCCATGTGCACGGTGATGTGAAAGGTTTGCAGATACTGAGCAAAGCTGCTAGCAAGCGTGTCGAGATGACTACGAGAGGCGTTCTCGGTATGGTCTGCAGAGGAGGTGAGCTTGCTGGCAGTCGGGGTAGATGGTTGCGGTGCCGACACAATGCGGCGGGGCAACGAGAGGTTGGGAAGAGAGGCGGATTTGACGACCCGCGCTGGGCGAGCCGGCTGCAACGTCCTGCCGTCTTCTTTGGGCATTGCTGGTGATGCCTCCACGTGAGCGGCGTGGGCGCGCCGCAAGCGGTTTCGGGCCGTGCTGGCGGCTCTGTCATCTGAACCACGGATACGCGAAGGGAGCAAGTCGGGTTCGGATCGAGTCTGTAAAAGTCTACCAGGGGGAGCAGCGCTTTGTTGCTGCCCCCGGCCGGCGGTAGATGACTGGGGACAAAGCGGACTAGGCTCTGCCGAATATATTACAACGGCATCTGTGCGCTCGGCGGGCGGAGAGCACTCTTCTGGTGTATTGGATTGAGCGCACAGAACGCGCCAGGTGGGGGCGGGTTGACGGCGGGCGGGGCTCGCCCTGCTGTTCGCGAGGGGCGTCATCATCTCAAGGCCAAAACTGTCCTCAAATGAGCCATGAAGTGGTTCATTGGGAGTGGTGCGCCCGGACAGGGTATTGGCGTGAGTACGATCGAGCTGCTTGACTTCCAGGCAAGCTGGGGTTGAGGTGGGAGTGGCTTCCAAGAAAACGGTGGCGCGTCGCGGGGCGCGAGGTGATGTGCGGCCGCCTTTGGGGCTTGCAACCTCCCGCGGGTCGCCGTTGATGGAGCTCAAGGGGCTCTTACTGGAGCTGCGGGCTGTTGATGTGGTCCCAACCCCACGGCCGGGGCCTGGGCTGCTCCATGCCATGCCCGGCATTCCCGCGTCATAGGCGCGGGGCATGGTCAATGAAATGGTTAGCTGCAGCGCTCAGAACGAGGGCGAGGGCCAAAGATTGCACGCGGAGAAGAAAGGAAGGGTATCCTTCCCCGGCCGAGATCCAGGGTCTGGCTGGCTCGGCTCAAGCTTTTTAAATGCCAAGGACAGTGCCAACGCCAACACCATCGCCACCACAGCCCAAAGCATTGGCCATGATTTTAAAATTTGGCGGGCAATCCATTCGCCCACCAGTTGTCAGCTTTTGGCAGCGCCGACGACCCGCTGCCGAGTCGTAGCTCGCCATCGTACCTCGTGTCTGCGTTATGGTTATATGCCGTTGCTTTTGAGCACATTATGAATTTCCAAGCTTGTCCGCTGTAGGTAAATAAGCTACACAAACTGTCTAAATAGCTGCATAAACTGGTCATAAATGGTAAAGGAGATTATAGCTAAATTCAAAGCAAATTCAGCAAAAAGATCTACTATACATTACATGAAATCTCGAAATTAAAATTCATTCTGCTTTTTTAAATGACAGTTTTGTTGTTGTTTCTCTCTCTCTCTGAATGTGTGTGTGTGTGTGTGTGTCTCTCTCTCTCTCTCTCTCTCTCTCTCTCAGTGTTGTTGGAAGTGCTTGGCGACTGGTTTGGGGCTGCGCGATCTGGATCTCAGCCGTCGTTGGTGGAGCGGGGTGGTGCTTCTGCGGAGACCAGGCTGGGTCGGGGGAGGGGCGGCCTTTGTGGCTGCAGGACTGGCAGGGGGAGGTTTCGCGCGCTGTATTTCTCTTTCTGTGCTGGTTTGCGGGTGGTTGCCAAGCAGAGGAGGCGGAGAACAAGATGACCCCCTGAGGCGGATCGTCGCTCAGCTTGGTCAACAAGGCATCGGTACCGGGGAATGAAAGGGCCCATTGCATTTGCTTGTTGCTGAACTGGCTTGGTGCTCCAACTGGGCAAGCGCGGTCACGAGGCAAGCACCGCAACGTGGTCTGGGGTGCGGACCCAGGCTGGCTCGATACCATGCCCCCCAGCTATGAACCCCTGAAGCTGGGCATCAAGCATCATCCACCAGCGTTAATCATGGACTACGTCTTGATAGAGCTTGGTACGTCGGGCGAACTTGACCCGCTAGCATCGGCCCAGGTCAACAATGGTCCCAGTCTCACTGCTGCTGGCTGCGCGCGCCACGCCAGGCTCTCGCCGCCGGCGCATCATGCCCATCCGCCGCCTCAACAAGCTTGGGTTAGTCCTTTGTGCTGGTCATTGTGAGGGATGTTGGCCTGGACTGTGCCTTGTGCGACCTCATCTGTCACTTTCCCGTGATGTGTATTCTTATTTTTTGTTTTTTGTTTTGGGGGTTTTAGGGCGCCTGACCTAGTGCAGGCACTGTATGAGCGACACGGCGAATACCTAGCCGGTGTTAATCGTCAACAGGTATCGGCTTGCTCTAGCACATTTGTGTGTGGCGATGCATCGGCCGCAGCTTCCCTGTAAATTGCGCGTACTTTTCTTGACCTCGGTGCCCTGGACCCACTCCCAGGTTGAGGAAATGGTGCTGCGCCTCAAGAGCACGGGACAAGCCAGTACAGACGCTGGATCAGCAGCGGCGGCGGCAGCAGCAGCGAGCGTGATCCCCACGCGCGATCTGAATCAGCTTGACGATGGGGTGCGTTCGTGCGTCGGGCGTGTCATGATGAGATCATGAGGTTCTGATGTCATGATGCCCTGGTGTCATGGTGTCATGGTGTCATGGTGTCATGGTGTCATGGTGTCATGGTGTCATTCATGGTGTCATGGTGTCATGGCGCTGGAACATGTGCAATTGGTGCAATCTCATCCTGCCATATTCGGTCGCAACGCGTGTGGGGCTTGGGCTCTGCGGTAGGAGCTTCAAAATGTCAAGGCTGCCATGGACGTGGTCTTTGAGCAAAACCGCGTTGATCCCAATGATTCAGATTTTGAGTACGACAAGCAGGTCGACTTCAAGCCCCAACTCGCCTCGGGCTGGGATTCAGAGTCCGAAGATGAGGATGGCATGTGGTAGCCAACCCTTGAAAGATTGGATCCTCGCCTGAGTGCGTGAGCGCGATCGGGTGTGAAGCACTTTCTTGTAGCATGCCCCCTGTGTATCCCGTTTCCTACTCGCTCGCTCCCGAAGCTGTACAAAGATGCATTCCAGCGAGCTGTCATGTGTAAACCTTAATCACCTTGCTCTCCCGGAAACGAGAAACACCCCAGCAAGGTCTCCCGCCGCATTCACGACTTTCGCGGCTCGTCTCCTTCATATCTATGTTGTTGAGCGATAAAGCAGTCAAGCTTTAGAGTCCTGGTCCTTCAAAGTCCAAAAGAGAAAAACCACCAAAAACAAAAAGAACAGAGATCACAACACATGTTGTGAACAGTTTATCTAGCACAGCAGGGTCGAGGTGAGCAGCACATGGACGAGACGGCCTTCAGAGCGCCCAATGGGGGAGGGTTGTGTTATGGCGGTGCTTGGCTGGCGGGTTGTCTGTTGTGTGGTGGCGGTGGCGGTGGGTGTGGGTGTGGGTGTGGGTGTGGTTGGTGTAGTGAAAAGTGTTGTTGATGGCGTGCGCTGCCATGGTCATGTGCCACTCTGTTTGCGTGCTACAAGCTGGGGAAGCGCCAGCTGACGGCACGACGAGCTTCGCCTGCTTGGGGGAAGACTCGCTTCAAAGCTCATCTGGTTCGCGGTGGGGTGCTAATGCAGGGCACTGGAAAGATGAACCGTTTGGCCATCTCGATTCGCCCAGTGGCGGCCCTCAGTAGCGCCGTCTTGGCTTCTGCCGGCCGCTCAGCTCCTCGGACCGCTCGGCAACAGGTGAGCCGCATTTGCTTTGGCACGCCAAGAGGAGCAGTTGCAACAGAGGCATTGTTTCAACAGAGAGGAGGCGCGGTCGGAACCAGAGTGTTATGGCTTGTTTCAAGTCGCCACTTCTCACAGTATCCGAGTACCCTATTCCTTTCAGGTGCGGCACAAGGGCAAGGTGACCACGGTCAAGGACCATTTTCGCAAGCTTCGCGCGCCCAAGCGCCATCATGGTGAAGCCCTGAGCAGCCGTGATAAATTTATCTACCACCTCGGCACCTCGGCCAATGGTCGTGTTGGCCCCGCGGTTGTTGCCGTGGACTCGCACGGTACGCATAGCAGCTCCTTTGTGGTTTTTTTTTGGGGGCCTTTAGGGCTTTTCACTTGTTTATGCTCCTTTGGGTCGTTCTCTTGGTTCCTTGTGACGACTGCTTGTTCCCCCAAGCTTGACTTGATTCATCTCCGGTGTTTATCCTTCTCTTTCTGGTTCCTGCTCTCATCATGCGCATGCCTCCTCCATGATTCGGCTGCTGTTCAGGACCCCACGTTGTGGGCCCCCCAGAGGCCGAGGGTTCCTTCAACAAGCAGTATATTTACATGGATGACGAGCAAGTCGATGAATATTTGGCTGACGTGCGCCGGGCGTTTGAGTTTCCCGTCCATGAAGAGGATGTTGCGCTCGCCCCAGAGGCTCAAGTCTTGGGTCAGGATCCCGAGGCCGGAAACAACCGCTTTCGCTTTGTCTTTGTTGATACCAGCAAGGGCCCGTCGAATACGGTCCGTCAGACCGCCATCTCATTCTCTTGGGGCTTGGCCGTTCATTTCATCCCGCCTGGGCTTGCTCACTCTGACCCGCGCTCGCCTTTTATGCAAATTCTATCGGATAGGAGCGAGAGATTCGCATTCGAGAGACAGATGGCACTCTTCGCACAGCCAACTCAGAGGAGCGTGACCAATACCTGACGGTCCGTCTTCGTTCCATTGGTCTTTGCTCCCCTTTGCAAGATACCCTGGTTCATCTTGAATAGCCCGAGCTCACTCACGACTCGGGCTTGTGCACTCACATCTGTGCAGGAGTTTGTGGCGGGTCACAAAAAGTCGGTCCGTGCCCCGCCCATGTGCCGCGAGCCAGCTCTCACCCGCCTGATCGGCGAGAACCAGCATCGTCACCTCCTTGATGCCGTGACAGCCACGCAGTACCCCTATCAAAAAGACTACCGCGAGGTCTGTCCTTTTCATCTTCTCAAAATTTCCCTCTTGCGTTGCTTTTGCTCATTGGTGAGCAACTCACGCCTTGTGGTGTCCGACCACGTGCAGGTTCATGCCCGTGTTTACGAGGATGTCGAGACGCGCAAGTTGTATAGCCTGATGCAGGACACGGTGCATTGGCCTTCCTTCTTGCTGTGGCTTGTTGACACGGAGCAGGTACACGGCCTGATTGCTCTTCGCTCACACGTTAAGCGCGTCTGGCACACATGTTGTTCATAACCAGCTGGCCCTGCATGCCACCATCTCACATCTTTGTGTGTTGTAGACCGATGGTCTCTTGACCATGCTGCTCAGCGCAGAGCGGTAGGCGCTTTTGCTTTCTTGTTGTCGTACCCGCGTCGCTTGGCGGGGGGTTACACTTTGTACCGACCCCATGTCTTCTCATCCCTGCCCACTCCTGTTTTCTGGCTCCCCGCCTTCTCTCTTTTCGCGACCAATGGTGGTTTGGCATGGTTACATCGTAACATCATTGAATTTTTGCCAGCCTGGAGGATGCCGTCAAGCTCTCCATTCTCCAAACCACGGGTTCTGTGCCAGAGACTTTGACCCAGCAGCACATGGACAGCTTCAAGGTCAGTACGGCAGTGTACCGTGCCTGCAGCAGCCGTTGCGCGTTGCACACAGAGCTGATATTGCCACGCTCACGCAATCGACGCTGTCCTACAGGCATTCGTGGATGGACGTGTGTCAGAGTTCAACAAGACGCACGCTGCGCGACTCTTGAGCGCCGCTGCCAGTCTTAAGAACGCGTCGGCCGCACCTGCTGCCCCACAGGCATAATACTTCCATGCTCACATCTTCTTTTCACGCCACCACCCATGGCTCTTCTCACGCGCCGAGGAAAGCCATTTGTTTTTGAAAAGAATTTTGAGACGTTCCACATGACATGGCGTCGAGTTAGACCCTTGCTGTCCACTTGCAGACGCAACCTCCAAGAAAAGTTTAAAAAATCAACATCTACCAGATGACCATCACATCCAATTCTTTTCACCCTCACCCACGATCGTCAATTGCTTCTCTCCCCCGCCTCCCCGCGCAGTTATCATGCGTGCTGCCTACCACAGCACGACATCCAGAAAGAAAGAAAGAGAGAGAGAGAGAGAGGAGAGAGAGAGAGAGAGAGAGAGAGAGAGAGAGAGAGAGAGAGAAAGTTGACCGTTACATGAACATGAGATGTGTGATTTTTTTGATTTTTCTTGTGGTGGTGGTGTCGTGATATCCCGCGGCTCCGTTTGGAAGCGGCACCGCTGCTGTGTGGGGGCAGCGAAGCAGACGTGTCGGAGAAAGGCTGAGACCTCGGGTGAAACCATGGCCATGCTTGGATGAGCTCCAAGGAGTCGACCAATTGTGTGTATTGAGGGGTGAACCGCGGGCGGGTAAAGCCCATGAAAGCGCGTCGAAATGGCGGACACGTTGTTTGCGGCCAAGACGGGCGCGCTCGACTGGGCGCGCCTCCGTGAGCTAGATCCAGATCGAATCATTGAAACCCAATCAGACGCCGACGCGGACCGTCTCGAAGCCCTCTATGACATGCTCGTGCGAGTAGGTCCTTGTCGTCTGCTCAAAGACGCGCTGCACAGCCAGTCCGCACTGCACCAGACGCGAGTTAGCCTCCTGATCGCCAGCTCATGACTTGTTGATCAACAAACTGCAACCCTCTCTCAACAGGCAGATGCCTCTGGGCTCGAACGCAAGCGCCTCTTGCATGCCTTCCGCGTGCTGCAGCTCACGCTTGAAGTCAAGGGTGATGTGCGTGTCCAGCCTCAGTGCCGGGGCTGCACACCAACTGCAGCTCATGATCGTGTTGCGTTGGCGACACCGTCTCGTTTCGTTAGGAATGCCGCGAGCTAAATGATGAGCTTCAGCAAGCACTACAGCGGCCCGATGGCCCCGGCGGTGTGTGTTCGTTCGCTTGCACTTGTCCCTGAGCTCAAAATAAAACCTTGTTCATGCCCAGTTGTGGTGGTGCCCAGGCTCGCGGGCACGTCCGCTGGGGGGCGGCATTCTGGAGAGTCAGACCCGAGAGACGACGCGTCAGCTCGAGCATGCTCAGCGAGAACTCGAATATTTCAAGGAACAAGTGCGCTCTTTAGAGCGAGATTATGAAGCTGCGCGTCAAGCCTCTGATCGAGCGGAGATGGAGACTGAAGCACTTCGTCAAGGTCAGCTCGCTCCCAATCGTTGTTTGTCGTTTCATGCGATTGATCTGCTTTGGTCGTGAGCTTGCTAATTTGCCGCGGGTCGCGTGTTCTTGGCCATCAATCGGCCGGACTACACTTAGACAACACACGGCTCGATGAGCACGTGAGCAAGCTTCAGAGCGAATTGGCCAAGGAGGTTCGGACTAGAGCAGCACGCCTTGCCTCGCTGCTGATTCTTGTGGTAGCTAGCTCCTGTCCTTACCTTGCTATTTTGCCATCACTTCCGACCTGGCATGCAGCGAGCTCACTTGCAGTCGCGGGACTATCGGGATGACGAGCTGCACGATACACTTGCGGACCGTGACCGACAACTGGCCATGCTGCGTGATAGGCTCACTGAAGCAGAAACCTTGAACCATGGCCTCAATCAACAGGTCACTTTGTCTTGAACCCGAGAGCGATCCCGCGATGGCGACGGGCGTTGCTTGCACACCTGTCGCGCTCCCGCTCGTCTCACTACCCGCACCTTCTGGATGTATTAGATCACCGAACTGCACACGCGCCTTGATGAGTCGACCAAGGTTGTCATCGACTTTGGTGTTTGCTGGCCCATGGCACAGCCGCTGATGTAAAGCATTGGCAGTTCACACGCCGGCCTGGCTTCACTCTCGGTTTTGTCCTTCTCTTTTCTGATTTAGAACATGGACGTGGCATCCAGTAAAATCACAGAGCTGCACCAAGCGGTGGGCCAGTCACAGGCTGAGCGAGAAGAATTGGCAGCACGCATTGTCGATTTGGAGCAGCAGCTGGAGCGCGCCGAAACTCAAGTCGTTGAAGCCACTCGCGCAGACGATGCCATCATGACGTCGGTGCAGGAGACGGTGGGCGAAGTATGTCGTTGAAAGTTTGCTCAAGCGCCACCCATCACTCAACTGCTTCGCACATGTTTGGATTCTCATGGCTCACTTGGTTGATAAATATGCAGTGGAAACGACGCATGGCTGAGAAGGAGGCCGAGCTTGCAGCGACCCGCGACGTGAGTTGGCGCAGTTTGTTTTGAGCCGCACGCAGGCTTTGCTCCAGGCAATGCGGCACCCTGTGCCTGCAAGAATACAGAGTACCCGCACTTACTTTTGCGCTATTGTCAGGTGATTGCTTCACTACGCCAAGAGCTGGAGAGCCATGGTATCATGGCTCGGACGCAGCTTATGGAAAACATCAATCGTGAACAAGAGCTTCGTGATCTACAGCGTCAGCTCGGGGCCACCACGGCAGCCCTTGAGCAGGCCAAGCAGGACGGAACTCAAGACGGGCAGCTGCCTGGTGGTCGGCGACAAGAAGATGCGCAGCTTCAGGCCATTGAGAATGAGCTTGAGGATGCACAACGGTGAGTGATTTAAGAGACGTGTCGCAAGCGGCATCCGAGAACAAAACTCATTCAAGCTCGCGTCTGCATTCGACAGCGAAATTACTCGTTTGCGGAATGAGGTGGTACGCTACGAGCACGGCCTAAATGCTGGTGATCTTCTTGAGGAGCTCAAGGTACGTTAGGACCGCATCGGCGTCACCTATCCCAGCCCGTTGTGAGCAGTCAATCTGTTTTTGCTCTGCTGGGTGTTTGCGACGGCTGGCAGCATTCGCGCCGCCAACTGCACCGCAAAGACGAAGACATCCAGCGGCTGGTCAAGGACATCAACACGGCCAATCGTGAGCTCGGTACGTAGGCATCAATGAACGCCCGCTACGCGTCCACGCCTTCCAATGGGTCGCAAGTCTCCTCGCACCGTTGCCTCATAACGTATGCTATGTCCGTGTATAGATACGGTGCTCGATGAGAATCTTCTATTGCGGGATGCCCTGGGGCCAGAGGCCACGCCGCCCACGGCTGGCCAAGTCGCTGCTATTCATGACAGGCGCGACCAGGATTTGAATAACCTGCGGCAAACCAATGCCCATCTAACCAAGGAGGTTGATCGACTCGAGAGTGAAAAAGCAGTCCTTCGTGAGCGGGTCGTCAAGCTCAGCCTCCGCGAAAATGGGAGCGGTGCAGGCAGCGCTGCTGGCCCTGATGAAGGCATGCTCGAGATTGAAAACTTGGCGGGCCAGGTGCGCAATGCCCTGGCGTCGGCTGCTGCCGCCAAGCGTCGCGCTGAGGCCGCCGAAGCAGAATTGCTCGACTGCCATCGGAGTCAGCAAGTGGTCCATGCTGACCTACAACGAAGCCAAGCTGAGACCCTTCGTTTGCGAAATGAGGCAAGCCACTTGAGAAGTGCCTTGCAACAAGTATCGCAGTCGCTACATGACACTCAATTGGCCATCCAAGCCGATGGCTCGCTTCGCGAAGTACGCGTGAATTGTGATGAAGTGACACGTCTCCTGAACTTTTATCGCAACCCCAACTCGGGCATGTCCGCCGCAACGGGCCCCGGCAGTTCTTCAGTCACTGTCGACCAGTCGCCACAGGTTGGAGAGACAGCCCCGGTGGCGGTGACGCACGAAGCTGTCCTTCAGTTCCAGTCAGATATCATGCGCTTGCGTGGTGCCAACGTGGAACTCAAGGCTGCACTTCAAGACTTGCAAAAACGGCACGACACCGCCGTCCGCCACGAATCCCAGCTGGAACAGCAATTACAAGCCAAGGTACCTGAAACCCACCCCATGGGCTGAGAGCATGCCGCGTATGGTGCCTATAGCCCGTTGAGCCGTTTCGAATTGCTTACACTTTCGAATCGCTTACACTCGCGGTGCCTCTAGGATATCGAGCTTCAACGTTTGCAGGGAATCAATGAAGCGCTGCAGAGTGACTCTTTCCTGGATCTGCCAAAGGGCATGAGTCCCACCTCCAAGCAGATCATCGCAACGTTGAATGAGCAAAACATGGTTCTGCTGCAGCAAGTCGAGGAGCGGACCCAAGAGCAGATGCAGCTCACCGAGGCCTTGCAAGAGGCGCGCCGCGACCTGAGCGTTTTCGCCCAGCAGCAGGTCTGATACTCGGCTTGTGGATTGTTGGGCAGTGTGGTAGAGATGTGAGTCAGCTGTGTTCAAGGATACAGAGACACTGCAGCTCACTTGTTTCGTGACCTGTCATAGCAATTGCTGTACGATGCCCACTCTGATAAACAGGCCGAGTGGCGGTCTTTGCTTGAAACGCAAGCTGAGGAGTTGCAACAAGCCCGGCAAGCAGCCGAGGCTGGCCAGCAGTGGCAGGCACAGTTTGCTCAGCTTAATGCAAGCCTGCAAGGTTTGTCAAGCTTCTTTTGTATTTTTGCTCAAGTGTAACAGCCACCCGAGACACCGCCGGGCCAACACCTGATCCCGGTGGCTGCAGACACCTTGCGTGGCGTGCTTGCTCTGCCTCCTCATTTGGATCACGACGCTTCATGTGGCTGTTTTCTCTCGTATCCTGGATGCAGGGAAGGACCAGGATGCAGCCGCTGAGCTGGCACGCTTGGGGTCTCTCGTGGCCAAGCTACGAATTAACGAAGGGGATCTCAAGCGTCGCTACACCCAACAGCTGGAAGTGGTCAAAGAAACGGAGAAGCGTCTGGATCGCCTCCAGCTAGAGCAACAACAGTCCCAATACCATGCAAGCGAACGCATCTCTTTCCTTGAGCGGGCTTTGTCTGCGGCGGAGTCACGCCTGCAGCTGCAACAGCGTCATCTGGAAGAGAGCGTTGCCGCGGGAGAACATCAACGCGTCGTTGAGCGAGCTGAGGTGCTGGCGACGCGTTATCGCATCCTTCTGGAGGAGCATCGTCAATTGCAAGAAGTCCAAGTGCATCAAGCCGGCCAGGCCCTGGAGGCTGGTGAGCAACGCCACCGTGCTAGCCTGTTTGAGCGTGAGGCTGAGCTCCTACGCCGGGACTTGGAGGCTGCGAATAGCAACTTGGAGCGCGGTGAGCGCACTGATGCCAAGACACAACTGCTCTTGCGTGTGCGGGCGGATAATGAGAGCCGTCGCGCCGAGCTCGCTGAGCAGCAGCTGAGTCAGGTAAATTCGATGTTGCAAAGCGTGCGACAGGCAGAGTCAGAGGCCCAGGCACGGCTGCGCGCACTTCAGGAAGAGCTGCTGGAGGCCCGCAGTGCAGAAGCCGAGCTGCGAGAGCGCGTGGCAGCCTCAGTACCACCAGAGCGGCTTGCGCAGGAGCAACGCGAACTGGATGATGCTCGTGAACGATTGCAGTTGCAACAGGATGAACTGCTGCAGGTTCAGCACGAGCGAAGCATGGCTGTTGAGCAAGCCAGCGCCTTGAATCGGCTCTTACAGGTTTTGCAGCTCGAAAGCAAAAGCGTCAAGCAACAGCTGATTGAACTGCAAACAGTGGATGACGAAAAACTTGCGATGGGACGAATGCATCGCCGACTCCTTGCTGTGCAGGTCCGTGCGCTCATCTCGTTGAAGCGTGGTCGTTGGACCGGGAGATAATTTGCTTCGAGATGCTAATTTTTTTTGTGTTTCAATGGCACGCGTGAACCTAATTTCTCCTGACAGATGCGCGAGGCAGATGGGCTTCGCATGCTGGAGGTCGAGCGCCGACGGTGCAAAGAGCTACGTCGTGACCTTGCCGCTCGAGATCAAGCCATGCATCAGCTCAAATTGGCTCAGTTCGACAAGAGCAATGGTCAGATCTATACTTCTCAAGGAACAAAATTTGGTGGCTCAAGCACAAGAACAGGGATAGGGCAGCCATGTCTGTGAGCCTCACTCAGTCCTTTGTCCTCCCCCACCCTGGTGTACACCGCAGATGCCCGCATGCGGATGCGGGAGCTGCGCAACCGGCTGTCAGCGCTGCGTACGCAATATTTAGGCGCTGCGCCACTTGAGACGCAAGAAAAGCTTGCAGCGGTACGTCTCAAGCGTCAACGGCGGGTTTCTGGGTGACATGCCTTTGGTGCTTGCTCAACACACATTTTTGCTCCCGTAGAGTTTGAAGCAAGTTGCGGAAATGCGGCGCGAGGCACGCACAGAGTTGATGGCAGCAAAGGATCGCCACGACGAGGCGGCCTTGGAGCTGCAAAAACTTGGGCAACAGCATCTTCAGCTGAAGGTGGGTTTTAAGAGTCAGCAAGCACGGCCGAGCCTTCATGGAAGGCCTGAGCACGCGAGACCTGACCTTGCATGGGCTCTTTGAATGGCGCTCTTTGACTGATCGATCTAGGAGCTGATGAGTGCGACGAGTCAAAATCGTCTGACGGAGCAAGTCACAGAGTGGCATCATAAAGCGGGGCAACTCAAGCTTCAGGTTGGACAAGATGCCCATGCTTCCGCTTCGACTTCAGCCATCATGACATTGTGATGAAGCAAGCCCAGAAGCCAGATCCAAAGGGGGGAAGCAATGCCCTCACTGCCCTCGCCCCATCTGTTTGCTTAGTTACTAGAGGCTGGTCGTTCACGCAAACGATTGGAGAATGAGCTGAGGCTCTTGCAAGATGATCATGGTGAGGCGATGGGCATATCCGTACCAAGACGGTTGCCTCTGCCCAACTACTTCTCACTCATTGTTGAGCACATTCTTAGTCGAGCTCGTGGGAGAGCACCGCAAGCTACAAAATGATGCCGTCTCAATGGCCAAGCGGTTTGAAGAGCGTGAGGTTCGTGTCATTGAAAATCGCAGCCCGTTTGGTCTTGAATGGGCGTGCCTGAAATCGTGGGTTGTAACATTGTATACGACTCATTACCCAGATGGCTTGGGAGCGGCGCGAGGCGCAATTAGAGAGGTGCGTAGAACGACGCCCCCCCCCCCTCAAGTGAGGAAGTTTTCACTCATCGAGGCTACGCCATCCTCATTCGTGAATGCAGGCGACGACTTGTCCTTGCCCGAGCAGCTGCAATGGTGCTTTGAGCGGTTGGATGGACTCTCTGCCGAGCTCAGTACGGCGCATGACGATGCCCGCAAGCTGCAGGAGAAGACGACGGTTCGTGACCATGCTGTTTCCGCTGCTCCATTGTCACATTACAGCAGGTGCTCACCTTTTGGCCGGTTCTGTTTGGTGCGGATGAGACAGGCTGCTGAAATCCAGTGTAAGCTGAATGAGGCTCAGCTACACAAAACCGAGGCTCGCCTGGCAGAGCTTGGAGCGCAGCTGCCGAATCGGGTGGATGATCGTGTTGGCCATAGTGCGGATGCCGAGGCTACGGTGGAAGAGCTGATAGACCTTCGTCATCGCTACAACCACGTTATGCATGTTTCTCAACAGGTTAGCTCGGGACGGTTCATGTGGCCCATTGAATGCTGATTCCTTTCTCTCAGCCAAGTTTGTTTTTGATTGGATGGTGACACTTAGACGATCGAGAGCTTGAAGTCATTGTTAGCTCAGAAGGATGCTGAGCTTGATGCCGTGCGCAGTGAGCTTGTTACCTCACGCCGCAAGAACCATGAAGGTGTGCGCCATGTTTCGTGGTGCTCGGTGGCGCTGAAACCCTGTAGCATTGCTCACTGCACTTGCCATACCTAGCGACCACCGCTTTGCAGGCCGAGCTGCAGACAACAAAGCTCCGCCTCGACGATGAACGGGTATGCCTGTTAACTAGACAATCGACTCATCCGTCTATGGAAGCGCGCAAGTTGCTTGCCGCCATGCAGGGGCTAAAGTCGACTGATCTTGGTGTGTGATTCCTGTGTCGCATGGACTGTTCGATCATCAAAGCGACAAGCTCGCTTAGCCGAGGCACGGGCCGAAGTTGCTCAAGCCCAGGGGGCTGAACTGCCGGGTAAACGGCAAGACGTGCTCGTACAGCTCCAGATTGAGCTTCGTCAAGCACAGGAGCAACTGCTTCAGGCCCGGCAGCTGGCCCAAATCCGCCTTCAAGAGGGAGAGCACGAGCGAACACGACACGAACAGCAATTGGTGGGTCTCAGCTGCTGTTGAAGAATGGGAAGGGTGCCCCACTGCCTGACGATTTTGTTTTTGGGGTTGATGTCGGGATTTTTTTACACTCCAGACCGAACTCAACCAAAAGCTGGCCGAGCGTACACGAGAGTGCGAGACAACCAAGACGGCCCAAGTTAATCTGGAATCAGAGCTCAGTCAGTCGCGACGTACGATTGAAGAGGTCAGTTTTCTTGCTCACAGCTGGGTGCTTGCTCTTCCCTGCTGTTTTTTTCATCGCGACCTGTCTGCTCCTGCAGCTCGAGGATCGACGAGAACAACTCGAAGCAACCACTCGCGCCACTGTCAAGCAGTTTCAGGCAGAGGCGCAAGCGGCGCAAGACGAGTTGGCTCAGACCAAGGTGCGCGTGAGTCCGCAATATCTGGAAAAAGCCTTGCGCGTTGAGGAGTATCAAGCTCGCATCTCCACCCAGCAGCGCCGCATCGTCGAGGTTCGTTCTGAGCCGGGTCGCCTAAATGCTCGGATTCATCGATGAACTTAATTTGCTAACGGCTCTTTTGCGATGGTCCTTGTCCCTCTTGCGGTGCAGCTTGAAACCTTGGTGGTGGAGCTGCAACGCAATATGGGGGCCAGCGCAAGCCTCGGTGCGTTTTGATTGCCGGATTTGAGCGCGCTTTACTTGGGTTCACTCAAACATTTTCAAACATGATGCATTTGACACGGTGCACCGTTCACGTGACTTAGAGCAACAATCGCAAGACTTGTCGACATCGATTGAGCGCCGTTCGACTCAACTGCAAGCCCAGACCGCTCAGTTGGAGTCCAAGCTCGCGGCAGCCACTGCACAAGCAGACGGCCTGCAGCACGACTTGGCAAAAGCCCGCCAAGAGACTGAGGTTGGTTGGCGCATGCTCAGCATCAACGGAAAAGCAAGTAAAATTTCAAAATATTTCTTGTTTTGAATGACTTAAACCTTGTTTAGGAAAAAGGGCGTCAGCTCGCCGAGGCCGAGAGACAGTTACAAGCGGAGCGAGCGTTGGTCGCCAAATCAGAACGGGATGCAGCGCGGGCCAAGAAGGAAGCGCATCAAATGGAGCGCCTCCGCAAGGTACTCTATGTTACTCAACTGACCTTGGGCCGGGTCACAGCCTCAAATCTCAATTTAAATTTTTGTAAATCAGGCGGCAGGAGATGAAGCAAGTCATTTGCGCACGGAGCTTGGCAAGATACAAGCTCAACTCAACACTGTCCGTGCAACTCAAGGTGCATCATGTTCCCTGGCCATTCTTGCTTTACCTCCGATCGCAGCCTCAACGTAACACATCAGCATTCATCGACCACACGTGTGCCTTTGACATCGATAGCTTCGCGACGTGCGACTGGCGAAACGCAAGGCATATCTAGCTCTGACGCCAATGCCGAGGCGGTTCGTGATTACTGCTGTGGTCCACTCCACGCCCTTTTAAAGCTTGGTCTGCATTGCTTTCACGAGCTCTATGATCTGGCTCATGCTTCGACTCTGGCAGAATGTTGGCAAGTGGGAAGCAGACAAGAAATTGCAGCAGCGGTATGCCAGCGCACACACGTAGCAATGGGACCTTGCTGCCGAGGTTGAGCGGAATGACTGTGTCTTCCTCGATCTCCCGACCCTGTTTCTCATCTGCTGTATGTTTCGTGCTTTACTGTGAACAGTGTGGATAATTTGCGGAGCAAACTGGAACAAAAGAACAAAGAGCTCGAAGCCATACAGGCACAGGTACGTTTGTGCAGGGAGTCTTTTTACTATGTCGCGCTGGTACCTACGCCGTTTTGCTTATTGCATGGCCTGTGATCTAGAATGATGGGATGCGTGCGACCATCGATCGCTTCCAAAAGGAGCGGCACCAGTTGCAAAAGCGGGCCAAAGCTGCCGAAAAAGCCAATGGTAGGTGATGATTGTTCCCAAAGGAGAAGAGGTTGTGAACGGCGACGTGTGGCTGTCCTAGCATGCGTGGCCTTGGTCTGACGGTGTATACTGGCCCTGGGTGTGACGAAGGTGTTTTGCAAGAGCGGGTCGAGCGGTTGATTGGCGAGACGGTTTCTCGTCAGGAGCACCGCGAGGCCATTGTTGCGTTGCAAAACGAAGCAGACCATGAGCGGCAAGAGGCGAGTCGACGGTTGCGGAAGGTGCAAGAGGAGGCGGACGAGCTACGGACACATCTTTCTATGGCAGAGAATGCTCGCTACGGCGAAGACGATGAACTGTCTATTAAAGCGCAGTTGTTGGATGCCCGAATGCAGCTCGAGCAGTACCAAACGGATGCTAAACGTCATGCCCAACAGGTCAAGCAGCTACAGCAAGAGCTTGCCGAACAGCAGCAAAAGCAGCACGAGGTGTGTATGCGTGCGTGCGGGTGGCGTGGCGTGGCTTAGCATGCCGCTTTCACATTTGGACGTGATAGCTCACCCAGGGCTGTGGCCTTGTCAATTCTGCCCCCCCCCCCCCCCTCCCGGGTTTTTTCCTTTCATGTTTTGGTTTTTGATGCGCACAGCTTTCGGGGCTAGAAAAGCTTGAAGAAGAACGATCAGCCGCACTGCTAAAGCAGCTGCGCGAAGAGCACCGAAAGGTACGAGACGGGGCGTGAAGCTACGCTTTAATATTGCCGTTCAACAATTTTTCTGACGGGTCGAACTTGCGCTAGCTGCAACGAGCGCATGAGGCCTCGAGCAAAGAGCTGAATGAGCTCCAGACTGTTAATCAACAGCTTCAGGCTGAGCTGCTCGGAGGACCCCCCACGCGCCTGGTCAAGGTTTACGAAGAGCAGCTGGAAGGACTGCAGACTCAGTTGCAGCAAAAAGATGAAGCCATTGCCAAGGTGTGTATGCAGTCGGCGGAAGCGATGAGAGCTCCAAACAAAGGAACCGCAAGTATGTCATTAGGTTTTGGCGGTCAATGTGCCTTCAATCCACGCCTGGGTGTTGTGGTTGCTTCCTGACTTTGTAGGCACGTGACACGATTCTGGAGTTACAGTCACGCGAGCAGCACGCACTTGAAGCGTATGTGCACGGATCGTGATCACGCTTCTGAACATGCTACTTGAACAGTTGTTGCTGCCCATGTCTGATCGTGTGTGTGTGTGTGTGTGTGTGTGTGTGTGTGTGCACGCTCAATGGGGCGTAGGATGACCGCGGCTCGCGAGGAAAAGTCTTTGGCGCAGAGCGTCGAGGTTGAGCGGTTGGCACGCCAACATAGTGAGCGGGTGAAGGCCCTACAAAAGACTATTCGCCAGGTACGTGCGTCATGAGTTGGTTGCAAGCCGCCCCGGATAGTCGTTTCTTGTCGGTGTTGGATGGCGCATAAATGTTCTTTGATGGGGATGTGCTTCCATGACTCGTCAGCTGAATCGCGAGAATGAGCGGCTACAAGTGGATTTGGCTGCTTTTGATCCTGCCTTTTTTCAAGAAATCGAAGACATGAAGGTTGGCTGGACATGTTCTGATGCAAGCAGAAGGGTTGATGTTTCCCTCCGACCCTCATCACAATGTCGCCTTGGTGTGCTTCCTTTAGCAAGAGCTTGAGCAGAACAAACGACGGGTCAAGTTACTCGAGCGCCAACTGGCAGCGCAAAATACCGCTGCGCGGTCTTGATGGTCTCAAGCCATTTGAGTGAGAATTGTTGGAGTTGACACATGCAAAATGGTAATTTATGAGGCAGAGTGTGTTTATAAGCACGATAATCTAAAACGATTGGACGTAAAAGGCATCGAGTCATGCAATTGTGGCGGTAAGCCGTAGTAGCCGTTTACACAGGAGCAAGGGGAGAACAGCATGGAAAGAGGAATAAGGAACGAAAAAAGGCAATAAGGGAGGTAGAAAGAAAATCAAAAGCAAAGGCCGCGCGCTTGCAAGCCAGTCTCAAGTGAGCGTGATCATTTGGATACAAGAAACAGTCAGGAGGGCGGCAAGGTTGCGGAGGCAAAATAAAAAAGTGCTTAAAAGGCCTCCGGACGAGTGGCAATGTGGCGCTCAATGCGAGCGCGGTAGGCCACCTTGTCGTGGAACTCCTTCAGCTTGGGGAAGGCACGGATAGCCTTGAGGCCATGCACGTTGATGACGGCGTTGACGGCCTCGAACAGAGCAATGTCGGCAAAGGTCAAGTGCTGCGGCAATTCACAATGGGGTCAGGCGGATGACGGAAACACCCATGAGCGACAACCATCTGGGTAATGAGCCTTGCCGAATGCAGCAAAAACCACACACAAAAAAGAAAGAAAGAAAGGAAAAAAAAAAGCCGTATGTACCTTGCCGTAAAGGAACTCATCGGTCTTGACATCGCCGTCGTCGTTGCGCTCCAGAATGGACTGGAAGTACTCGAACCACCGCTCGATGGATTCGGGGGCCGTGGGCGGGGCGCTGGTCTTGCCCTTGTAGGTCTGCACTTCGTTCTGGAAGTCCTTGACCTGTGTGGGCGGATCATAAGCATCGCGTGCAGGAATGCGGTGTGAGCGGCGTGTGGCTGCAGAAAGTGAGGACAGGACCAAAATGAACCGAAGGTCAAAGGGATCAAGGTCAGGTCGCACCATGCAAGCGAGGCCACGAATGACGGGGCGCTCCTGGGGTTCACCGCAGTACTTGTTGCCGCCCTGTCCGAGCTTCTTCTGGTCGGCAACATCGGCAAGGTGCTCCAAGATGGCATCACTAGAAGATGGTGTTGTGTTTTAGTGTAGAAGGTTAGTTTGGTCAAGATTGCCGTTGTGCGGCTGTATGTGACTGGGTCAATGATTGCGCGGCAATCTTCACTTACGCGTGCTCAATCTTGACACCGTCCATCTCAAGCACAGGCAGGTTAGGGAAGTTGATCTTGCCCGACTTGGCCCATGACTTGGCAGTTTCCATGTCAATGGCCACCTCCTCGTATTTCTAAGAAAAAAGAAAAGAAAAATGGTTTGCCAGCGAGGTTAATGTGGGCGGAGATGCCATGTTGATTGAGGCAGATCCAATCAAGGTTGTGCGTGGTGGAGGTGGGCGGGTGCTGAGAACGGGGGCAAAGAAGACACAAACCATGCCAGTCTCCTGGAGCAGCATACGGATCTTCTCAGTGAAGCCGCGGGTGTTTTCCTGGACGTAGAGGACGATCGACATGATGACGGTGTTTTTGAGCTTGAAAGAAAGAAGAGGACCCTACGGAAACGCGCGTTCGGGAGGCATTGAGCGATGCATTTCAGTTCGGAGCCCGAGCCAAGGGGGCGGGGTGCTTGAAGGAGAAGGCAGTGGCTTCTGCAGTGCGTCAACAATATCGCAGCAGAAACAGTAGCAGGGTTGTGGTCCCAAGTATGAAGATGGTACAAACACCGGACTAGGTGGTTCGTGATCGAAGAGGCGCGCCCCTCATCCGCTGCCAAAAAGGGTGTACAAGGCAAAGATCATCAACACGAAGACACGGGCAGGCAGGGTGCCGTCACTGTTTGTGTCTGAAGCATTTATGTGTCTTGGACAGTGTGTTCCGCGGTGCTAGGGTAGGGCCCAGTGACATGAAGCAGGGGAGCGAGCCCATCAGAAACGCTACACAGTGTCGGTGCCTCCCACTCTCGACCCCGCTGTGACCGCGGCGCCAGTGGCTGCCACTTTCAATACCTGCACAGAGAGAGAGAGAGAGAGGCAGAGGGGGGCGGTGCACCTGAACCAAACGGCAACAATAACCAAATGACATTCATGTTCAGTGTTTGAGTGGCCAATGAGAGAGAGAGAGAGCGAGAGAGAGAGAGAGACTTGAATTGGTCGAGTAGAGAGTTGAGAGAGGAGAGTAGAGAGTAGAGAGAGAGTAGAGAGTAGAGAGAGGAGAGTAGAGAAAGAGAGTAGAGAGAGTTAGGAGATTGAAGGGAGAGAGCGTTAAGAGAGAGAGCTTGTCGAGGGTAGAGAGTAGAGAGTAGAGAGTAGAGAGTAGAGAGTAGAGAGTAGAGAGTAGAGAGTAGAGAGTAGAGAGTAGAGAGTAGAGAGTAGAGAGTAGAGAGTAGAGAGTAGAGAGTAGAGAGTAGAGAGTAGAGAGTAGAGAGGAGAGAGTAGAGAGAGAGGAGAGTACCGATGTAGAGATTAGAGCGGAGTGAGTAGGTGGTGTGAGAGAGAGACAGAGAGAAAGGAGAGTGGAGAGGTGATGTGGGCGTCAAGGCAGGTCTTGGGCGAAGCAGCAAGAAGCAGCAAAAGGCCGAGAAGACCAGATGGCAAGCCCGGCAGAGCAGGGGCCAGGGCAAAAAACAGAGTTTGACACAGGAACGGGCAAAACCGCAAGGGCTGGTAGAAAGGGGGGCTTGGACTTGGTCATGCGAGCAAGACACAGCTGATGTCATGTTGCTTTTTGTGGTGCGTGTGTATGGCATGCGGATGTCGGTGCATCAGACTGCCATCTCGATGGCCGTTGAGAGGCTGGTTAACATTGAGTGAGTGTGCTCTAATTGTGATGTGCGCGCCACGATGGAGCTCAGCGCGGATGGCTGACTGCCCTTTTCTCGTGCTTAGGGCAGTGGGCGGGGGCTGGCTGGTGAAAGAAGCGAGACTATTGTTTTGAAGGAATTTTCAGGTTACCAGTCAATAGGGCTACACTTTGCTCACAAGCCCGTTGCCATCAAGCCAAATCCAGCTTGACTTGCGCGTCATGTTGATAAAATATCCCCCCTGACAAAACGAACAACTCGGTCTCACGTCAATAAGCACAAGCAAGCCTACCCTACCAGTTGGAAAGAAGGGACAAAGCATACCCTTCCCCCCTTTTCCCCTCTTTTCTGGTCGTAATGGCCCCCTTTCGACGCGGCTGTGGGCCTGTTGTCGTTTTCAGCGTCGAGTTGATGACATGTTGTCTTTTTTCCGACAGCGTGCGTTGCGATGAATCGGTTTATGCTTTTTTTCTTCCTCTGCTTCTTGCTTCTTTTTTCTCTTTCTTTTTCCTCCGCTGCTTGCCTCTTGCTTCTCACCGTCTCACCAAAGGGGTGTGTGTTGGGGAGAGGCGAGGTCGCGTCAGGCTCACGGCCGGTCATCGGGGCATGGTCGAGTAGGGCAACACACGAAGCTGTCAGGTAGAGAGGGCGAAGAGAGGTGCAGACGGTGGAGTGTCTTGCTTCCGTAGTGACACAAATGTACGCCACCCACAAACGACCTTTGCACGTCGCGTCAAAGCCCACCTCACAGCAGCAATTTAAAGCCCCTTCCTTCCTCCAAGAAACAACAACAACATGCAAATGTGATTTTAATTCCCTGTTTGCCTTGCGAAAGCCGTTGCTTGGTGAAGCCGCCCAGCCCGGACTTTGCTCAGAAAAGTCCCACGAGTATGTTGCGTGACCCATGTCATGGATATTTCGGAACCCCTCTAAACTGACAGACTCGGAAACGGAGACTCGAAACGCGACCAAACGAATGACAGAAATGCGAAATCCGCGCGAGGCCCAAACCAAATTGCGTGGAGATAAAGTCATACATGACCCAGGACGACTCTCACGCCGCCAGGCCCGTCATGGGCTCAACTCAACGAAGCTTGTACACAAAAGAAAACCGCGCTGGCGCGCTCGTTTCATCTTTTTATGGGTCTTCCCCTTGTAGCCTTTCCGTGGCGGCTGGCTCTTGTGAGCTCCTCATCCACTCTCGGTCCCAAAATCTACGCGCTCCGCCACACACACATATGCGCACGCAAGTGTGTGCGTGTGTGTTTGTCTTTTGTTCTTTGGGTTCTTTTGTTCTCTTTTGTTTTGATTCTGGGCGGGGACAGGACCAAAGTCGCCGACACCGACCGACCAAACACGCTCATATCAACGCAAAAAACGGCAGCGTACAGCGTCTCAAGCGCAACCAGCCACAAAAAGCGGAGGGACCCGAGGGCTATCGCTGCCCCAGTCGTCGGGCAGCTTCACGCACGCACGCACGCACGCACGCACTCACACACACATACACCCTTCTTCTCGCTCACAGAGACGCTGACGGACACAGACTGCCTGCGCACGCGCAGACTCGTTCATACCAAACTCCCCGTCTCCCCCTTTTTTTCGTTAACCTTTTGCATGACTGTTCTTCAAAGAAACCTACATGTGGCTGTTTTGTGGGTTGAGTTAAGGGACACACTAGGAAATAGCAAAGAGGGATGGTGTGGGGGGGTGTGGGTCGCACGTCCACACACACACACACACAGAGAAGTCGCTTGCGTTGCTTGTTGTTTGTGTTTGTTTTTGTTTTCTCGAGAGAGAGAGAGAGAGAGAGAGAGAGAGGGAGAGAGAGAGAGAAAGAGAGAGAGACAGACAGAGAGAGAGAGAGAGCCCCACACACGCACACGCGCAGAGCGGTGCTGTACGGCGGGGCGGGCGGGGGGCAAAGTGTCTCGGTGTCTTGGTGTCTGGGAGCGCAGCTGGGCTGTGCACTTTCCAACATCCCCTCAGCCTGCAGGTTTTGGATTCGTGGCCGGTTGGCTTGTCTGTCTGCCTGTTGATTTGATCGCTGCGCGCTGCCTGGCATTGATATCATACTGGCTTTTCTGAACACGACTCAGTCGCTCTGCCGTTGATCCACCACCTTGCCGCTTTTTCTCTCGTCCCGTGCGCCACACCTCCCGCGGCGGCTCGTTGACGTCCTCCCCCCCTCTCCGGCACTTGAAAAACCCCAACAGCATCAGCCTTCGACGCTGGTTTGGTGTTGCTTTGCCTGATTTACACCCGGGCTCAAGTGGCAACCCACCTCGCTTCATCAGGAAATCAGCGTTTTTCTGTTGATTTTCTTTTGGACGACACCACAACTACAACTGCAATGGCCGCCATGGACATGTTTGATGCCGTCTGCCGCGAAGGACCCCTGAATGGCAACCTCCCTTCGCCAGCCCTCTCTGCGGCCACCTCTTCCTCCGAGTATGTACATCTCCCTGTCTCCCGCACGCTCGATTCAGCTATCACAGCTTGACTTCTCCGCTCATCCTCTTTGATGTTATGGTTTGTTTCTGTAGATGCTCACTCTCGGAGACGGAAGCCATTCAATCTCTGATCGCCGATGTCAGTTGGTCGCCCCCCACCATTGCCTGCCCTTTTTCTCTCTTTTCTTTTCTATTCTCTTCTTGTCTTGGGGCGTTTTGAAGCTGGGGTCACGATGCTGTCTGGTTGTTTCGTTTCAATGTGCGCGGGTGTGTGTGTGTGTGTGTGTGTGTGTGTGTGTGTGATCGTGGTCGGTCCTTTGCTGAAAGGTGCGCTGGCATCAGACAGCTTTTCTCGCTCTCCTGCGTGAATCTCATTGGATAAAAATACTTTGGATAGGATTTTGATCCGACCACAAGCGACCTCTTCGACTCTCCCATAGGCTCTGACTTTCAAGGCTTTGAGACCTTGTTCTCCCTCTCTCTCAACGATTACAACCGCATCGAACCCATTCTGCCCCTCGATCAAGACATTCTCAACATGCCAAACATGAGCAACTCGATTTACAACTACGGCCAGGACAGGTTGCCGGCTGCACCACGTAGCGTACTGCCCCTTCCCGACGCCGTCGCCACCCTCAAGATGGCCCCTGCGCCGCGCTCCCGAATGGCCATGTCCAAGCCCAAGATTGCCCGTGCACCGAAATCAACTCCCCCTCGCCGCGCCTCCACGGGCTCAAACCCTGTCCGCCTTTCTGCGCCAGCCACCTCTATCAACCACCGCGCCCAATGTGCCTGCTGCCAGTCAACGACCACCCCCATGTGGCGCGAGGGTCCCCTCGTGAACAATGAGCCCATGAAGCTGTGCAATGCCTGTGGCATCCGCTGGCAGAAGTATGGCACTTGCTGCCTCGAATGCCGCTATGTTCCTCGCAAGCAAGAGAAGGCCCGTGGAACCTGCCCCTACTGCCAGCAACAACTGCCCACCAACCTCACCACGCGTCGCCGCTCGCTCGGCACCGCATCAGCTCCTCGCCGCTAGCCAAAAGCTGTGCGTCTCGTGCTATACCTGCTGCCGAGAATATCCAAGCGCTTGCCATCGAGTCGTTCTAGCCGGCCTGGAATATGCGCTCCCTCAGTTTCTGGCAAGACCCGATTGTCAACTTGAACCCGACAATCATCCCCTCTTTACCCTCCCTCCTCTTTATAAAAAAAGACATTTGCTTTATTTTGTCTTGTATGTTTTCTCTTCGTGCTCGTCCCCTCTGCATTGTCAACCCATGAGTGTTCGCCAACGCTCGGGTTGATTGGCTGCCAGTCTGGCTCGCCATGGCTAGTTTGTATTAGTCCAAGTTGGGCTTTTGGTCCTACGTTCTTTGAGTTTCTCTTTCTCCAAACCGGCCAACACCGCACCCGATTGGCACTGCCATCGGACGTGATGGTTGGTTTGGTGACTTGTGCCGTGACGTTTTTCCTCGACTTTGTTTCTTTTCTTTTTTTTTTGAATTAGCCCACTCTTCTTTCTGTTCCATTTTTTTAAATAGCTGTTTTTGTTCATGTGCCTGAAGCCCTGTTTATTACTCGGTCTTGTCGCTTCACGCTGCATTTGCTTGTTATGGTGCATCTGTGTGCAGACTGCTCCTTTATGTGTCGGACGAAACGCCATAGTGGCGCCTTGTCTTGTCTAGGTGATGCCAGCTCTTTTTGTGGTTTGATAGCTTGGCATCAATGTCTTTTGTTCATTCTCTTTTTTAGTTTTTTTTTTCCTTTTTTTTTTTTTCCCCTGGTCAATTTCGTCTCTTCTTCGCCCGGGTTTCGATGGTACCCGTGTCTGATCTCTTTGTTGGATCGTCGATGCAATCGATCTGATATGCTACATGCTTGCGACTGATGAAGAGGCAAAAGGTGTAACCAGACTGGCTTGGGCGTCAACTGGTGTCGATTGATTTACTCTCACTCGTTCAAGCAATTCCAGCCACCGACTGACATGTTACACACAAAGAACAATCACAGGCATTGCACCGGCAATCAGAAAGAGCGAAAGAGCACCAGCTGGCGCCTTATACGCGTCGGTAGTGGGAATAGGTGTGCACGTAGTCCATTCCGTGGTCGGCAGGGTTCTCAGCCACCAAGTTGACGTAGCGCGTGAACATCTCTTCGACCAGCTCATCCTTCTCCTCATCACTACAGAACGTCAAGGGCCCGGTCACAAGACGGTGAATTGAGATTAAGAGACGCGGGCATGTGCGCGCGTGTGGCAGCCAGGTGCCGGGGCGAGTCTAGACGGGCATCACACAGCCATCGCCCTTTGTGCAGGTATTCCATTGCAGCGACTCACCTGCGTGTAGCGTCGAGACCAGCGACAAAAGTGCTGTTGGACCAGGTGCGTGTGGTCGGGATAAACTCGCGCGCGTGCTCAAGGGCATCGCGGGACTCCTCGGCCTCAAGGGAGGCAAGCCAAGAGGCCCGGTAGGGGCAGGGCACAACAGCCGTTTCCAGCGACACGATGCGGAGACCATCGACCTGGTTCTCCGCAATCTCGTCCTTTGAGCGGTACTGGTTGGGAAAGTTGGTCGCTTGCCATTCCTTGTGCGTAATCAGGCCCTCATCAGCCATGGCGTGCCACAGATTGTTAAAGTTGTGATGCATGCTGCTCGGCGTTTGCGCAGTGGTGCCGAGAAACTGGCCGTCATCGTCCTTGGCAAAGTTGACGCAAACAAAGGCACCGCCCACTTTGAGTTCGTTACGGCGGTTCTCAATGATGCGCAGCCAATCCTGGCGAGCCTGCTCCCTGAATGCAGCAATCTCGGTGGCTGGTGATCCAGAGCCAAAGCAAAAAAGAACAAGAAAAAAAAAAAAAAAGAAAACAAAACAAAAAGAAGCCAAGATGAAAGAAGTCAATGTGAGCTTGGAGAGGAGCAAGCCATGTTGCAGAGCCTTGAAGTTTGAGATGCCATCCTTGCCCTCAGATTAAGTACATCCCGACCCGACACAGGGAGTGACCAACCATCTGTTGAGCAGGCCGAGTGGAGGCAATCACGCAGAGGCTGGGGGATATCTGTCAGCCAGTGCATGGCTGTGGCACTAAAGCCCAAGTCGACGGTTTCCGGGGAGACGACCTGGTTGTAGAAGCTCGAGCCCGAGGCCAGGACGAACACATCCTCGTACTTTTGTGTGTACGAGCGCAGCTCTTCGCTTTGGTCTGTTTACATGCGCCAAACCAAGAACCACATCACCGCATCAGACGCAGGTTGGTGCCATGACCTTGAACTGGCAAAATCATGGAGTCCTCCAGGCGCGGCACAAGGACCCGCGACAACAACAATAACATCAAAGCGGGCAGCTCGATGTTTGACTTACGCATGCTTCCAGCAGGGGTGATCAGGCCGTGGGCGTGGTAAAAGACGCTGCGAAAGTCATTGGTGATTTGATCCTCATACACCACCTCGACGGGTGTGCTGGGCAGCGCAGCCTTGACAGCGTCAACAACCTCTGCGGGAAGGAGATGGCAGGGGCGAGAGAATAGGGAACGCGGGGTTAGAGTTGGGGCGTCAGAGCCAGCGTGGTGACGAGGCGAGCAAGGCACAACTTGGAATGAGCTCAGCTCTCTCTCTCTCTCTCACGTACTGCAGAGGGCGGGGAGAGAGGTGCCTCCATCGGCAGTGCCGTAGTCAATGATGGTGAACGGCCGCTCATCATTTCGCGCTTTGTAAGCCTCGATGGCTTGCTCAGTGGCCTGTAGCAGGAGCGGCGTGGCGCGCTCAATGACGTCAAAGCAGCCCCGCGTGGCGAGTGAATAGTAGCCTAATCAAACAAGCCAGCCATGCAGGATCAGGCAAAGCGGGCTCGAGCATCGAACGTTGACCATCTCAAAGTTAAAAAAAAGGGGGGGGGCGGGGGGCACGAGGTGGCCCGCGACAACCCCTCACCAGTGCCTTCTTCGCCAAAGGGGACGTGCTTGCCCGTCGCTTCCTCAGGGGGCGAAGTCGTGGTGGAACGGAGGCGACGCATGGGCCGCCCGCACCCTTGAAGACGTGTCTGGGCCCGAAGACCCGCGGACAATGTTCTCGCCCAATTCACGGCTGCCATCTTGCCAAGATCTCGGTACTGGTTCTCTTCGTTATGATGTTATTCCACTGTCAAGCCGCGCAGGGCACGATTCCAATGTGAGGCAAACAAGGGCCAGCAGCACGCCTTGAAAATCGCAAGCCAGCTACTCTCGGCTGCGAACCCATTCACGTACGAACCCTCCTTGTCGACCCCGCGCACCCCCTGCGTGTGTGCGTGTGTGTGTGTGTGTGTGTGTGTGTGCGTGTGTGTGTGTGTGCCGTTCAGTTCTCTGCACAAATTCCGAGAGAGAGGAGAGAGAGGTGAGCGAGGAGAGGACGGCGATGGGATTCGGGAGCCGTAGACAAGCTTTAAAACCGCTGCATATTCGATGGATACAAGTTAACGTTATTTGGCTTTGATTACAACATAATACTGCATGTTCTCTATAATATGCTACATTAAACAGCAGTTTCTTCTATCGTTTGCCGTCTTCTTTGAAGTTCCAGCACCCCCTCAATCTAAAGCACACACCTTCATTCTGTACCACAAGCTAAATACCACCCCTCCATCTTCAACGCCGATTACCCAACCACAACAGGTGTTGAGTTGATATGTTGTACTCGGATTTGTCAAGGTCTCCCATCATCAGCACGATGGCAACGTCTGAAGGTCGTGAGGTGGTGGCCATCCTCGATGCCGGCGCCCAGTACGGCAAGGTTGGTTCTCCTCCTCCTCCTCCGTATCCTCCCTCCTCCTCGTCGTCGTCGTTCCTTTTCGTCTTGAATGCTTTGGGTGTGCGGTTTTGTGTGGTGGCCGGGGGGTGTAACCGAGAGGCAGCAGCCTTTGTCAAAGCGGCATGTGTGACAATACGCACGCCGTTGTGCTGACACCACGTGCCCGCTTTGGCTGGCTGCTTTTTTGTGGTCTGCGAGGGGCGCCAGCGGCACGGCGTGCAGCGGCAGTTTCGAGTACCAAACTCACTGCTGGTGGGCATCGCGCTAGTTGATTGACCGTTGCGTCCGCGAGCTCAAGGTCGAGACTGACCTGCTCCCACTCAGCGTCTCGGCCGACGAAGTGCGCGCCGGCAACTACAAGTAGGTGATTTGATACCCATCATGCCGAACGTTTCCCTGACCAACTTTGCAACATCTCACCGGTGTTTTTCCTACGCTGCTTCACTACCACTGCTGGGCGGCGTGATGCAGAGCTGTCATCATCTCTGGCGGCCCCAACAGCGTCTACGCCAGCGATGCACCGCCATTTGACAGCGCCATCTTTGAGCTGGGCCTCCCTGTCCTGGGCATTTGCTACGGCTTCCAGGTATCCTTGCTTTCGCCGACACGCAGACTTCTGAGCAGGCACAGCCATGACACCCCCTGCATCTCGTCTTCCCATCGCGCATCTCTTCCTTGATTGAGCTCTCTGCCGACATGTTTGCATCCACCGACTGACGGATTCATCATCTGACCCGCATAGCTGATCAACAAGACTTTTGGCGGTAGCGTGCATGCCAAGGAACATCGTCAAGATGGCCAGCAGCACGTGTGGCTGGACACCACTTGTGCTCTCTTCAAGGGCCTTTCCGAACAAGAGCTCGTCCTGCTCACGCATGGTGACTCGATTGACTCCCCGGCCAATGGCTTTAGCATTGTCTCCCGCGCTGGCAGCATCATTGCCGGTACGTCGCGCAATGCTGTTCATCCCAGTGACCAACTCCCATTAGCTGTCAAGCATTCTGATGCCCGAGCCAACATACCTCGTATCGTTTGCTCCTCCCTACCCGTTATGAACACCCAGGTCTGGCCCACCCCGAGCGCCCCATCTTTGCTGTTCAGTTTCACCCCGAGGTCGAACTCTCCGTGCATGGCCGCGACATGTTCCGCAACTTTCTCTTTGGCGTGGCTGGCTGCTCTGGTACGAATGCCTTGACTGGTGCTGCCGTGGGTGCTTTCCGCTATGTACCGGCCAGACATGTCGCCCAAGTAGTTCGTCGCAAGCTCAGCTTTCTTTTTTGCCTTGTCTTGCTTTGTTCTTTTTTTTTTTTTTTCCCTTTTGGTCTTATCGTCGTGGACAGGCTTGTACACCATGGTGGATCGCGAGCTGGGTGCCATCCAGGAGATTCAGGACACGTTGGGTGACAAAAAGGCCCTCGTGCTCGTGTCTGGTGGTGTGGACAGCTCTGTCTGTGCCGCTCTCCTGAACAAGGCCGTTGGTCATGAGCGTGTGGTCGCGTTGCACATCGACAACGGCTTTATGCGCCTCGATGAAAGCGTCAAGGGTATGCGCCTCCCTGCCAATCCTGGGTCGTTGGACGTGTGTCCGTACACTGGACAATGACCTCCCACATATCTTCCTTCGACCTTTTTCGCCTCACCAGACGTCCTTGGCCATCCTCATTCATAGTCAAAGTCAGCCTCGAGCGACTGGGCCTGCCTTTGCACGTGATTGATGCCTCGGAGGACTTTTACAATGCCACCACCGAGATTAAGCGCAAGGACGGCACCACATACACCACCAAGGTGCGCGAACGCATGAAACATCAAATGGGTGTGCCTGTGCTTGACCCTTCCCTGATGTTGGTTCTCGCCCAACACAGCGCCTCAAGGAAACCACTGCACCCGAGGAAAAGCGCAAGATTATCGGCGATACCTTCATGCGCGTATGTGCCTCTGCTTTTGTGACGTTTGGGAATGCAACGGCAAACGCACGTCCCGCTTCCATGGATGCAGCCCTGAGCCTCCAGCCATCTGCACACCCCCCTTTCTGGTTCACTCCTTCTTTGGTCCCGTACTCCTCATGTAGGTGGCGGAAAAGGTTGTCTCTTCGTTCAACCTCAAGCCAGAGGACGTCTTTTTGGCTCAGGGCACGCTCCGTCCTGACCTGATTGAAAGCGCTTCCAAGCTGGCCAGGTCAGCTTCAGCCGAACCACTCACGCAGAATCCCGGGCGCTACTTAACCGGCAGCGTGTCTCCAATCTTGACAATCATCTTTATCGCGTAAACCTTGTAGCTCCAATGCCGATGCCATCAAGACGCACCACAACGACACTGAGCTGGTTCGTCTCCTCCGGGAGCAGGGCCGCGTGCTCGAACCGCTCAAGGACTATCACAAGGATGAGGTACGCGCATCACGAGCGGGTGGACATGCCACCGAATTTTCCGTGATTTCTCTGCGCGGCCTTCATCTCACACGAATGTTGGGGCTATGGTCTTGCTCTCTCACCAGGTGCGCGAGCTGGGCCGTCAGCTGGGTCTGGCCACCGACCTCGTCATGCGACAACCCTTCCCTGGTATGTTTGCGTATCAAGATCAGAGCCAGGTGGAACGCACGACTTGTTCCACAGCGTGACCTTGACTTTTGTTCCTGGTTCCGGTCTTCATTGTGCCACTCGATATTGGGGGGTTTCTTCAGGTCCCGGACTCGCAATTCGCGTGCTCTGCACAGAGGAGCCTTACATCACGGATGACTTTGACAGCACGAACATGCTGCTCCAAGCCTTGGTGGGCCAGACTGTGGAAGACCCCAAAATTGTTCAGAAGGCCGCCAATGCCATCTCCGGCCTAGGCGATATTGGTGCGTCAACGCGCCCCGCCCAGACACGGCAAACATGCTAGCAACCGCCACACCTCACCCGCCATGGATGCTTGCTGAACCACAGGTGCTCCGTTGCTGCACCTTAGCGGCTATCATGCCACGCTGCTGCCCATCCGCTCCGTGGGTGTGCAGGGTGACGGGCGTACCTACAGCTACGTTGCGGCTCTCACGTGTGAGGCCGACGAGCCGGATTGGAGCATCCTATTCCTCCTGGCGCGCGTGATTCCCCGCGTCTGCCACTCTGTCAACCGCATCGTCTACGCCTGGGGTGCTCCAATCCTGGGCCCGGTGCGTCAAATCACCACCACCCACCTCACGCCTCCTGTGTTGCAGCAACTGAAAGAGGTGCGTCTCGTTGCCTGTAATGAGATTCAAGCAGCAATACGAGTCTTGTCTCTTTCTACTTCTTGTATTTCGTCATGCTACGCGTTTGATGTGCTCTTGATTCTCATCACAATCTTTCGCTTGTCACTGCATGCTAGGCGGACGACGTTGTCAACCGCCTGCTCTTGGAGAACAACCTGATTCAGACTATTAGCCAAGTGCCCGTCGTACTGGCGCCCGTCGACCCCGACGCATCTCTTGACATGCCCAGCACTCGCCGTAGCGTGGCTATCCGTACCTTTATCACCTCGGACTTTATGACCGGCCGCCCCGTCGTTCCGGGCGAGGAGGTGCGTACTATCGACTTTATGTGACAAGCTAAACAAGAGCGCAAAGCGTCTCGCTGTCGCCCTTGTATTGCACGCCGCTCACGATGGCCCTCCCGTGCATTCGCTGCGTAGCTTCCGTTGGCCGTGCTGCGCAGCATGGTCTCGCAAATTCAGAAGATCGAGGGTGTGAGCCGCGTCATGTACGACCTCACCGCCAAGCCGCCGGGCACCACCGAGTGGGAATAGGCGCTGTGGCTGTGCGATTTCTTTCCTGCTCCCCCTCTTGTTCTTTTCGTGCCTCGTCGTGTCTCTCGTTCGCCCGTTGTGTTGGCTTGAGTCAATGAAGATGTCCCTGTTCTAATTGCACCTCGTGCACGTGCACACGGCTCGATGCCTGTGGCTGTGCAGATGCTGGCCCAACACAAATTGTACATTGGCAATAAATAGGCAAGAGCAACATACTATCAATTGCGCAAATTTCTGACACAGCAGTGAGTTGCCCCAACAGACAACAACAAAAACAAGGAACTTGGCAGAGGAAAAACAAGAACAAAACCCAATCAAGGAACAGCAACAGCCAATGCGCAGCACCGACCCAAGGCGCTCGAAACAAGCCCTCGACGTGCCGTATAATGAGAAAAGTCACAGACCCAAAAGCTCATTGCTATGTCTACGTCGGGACCTCGTCAACGCGCTTGCCGGCCTCGTGGCTTTGAGCACGAAACACAAAGGAAATGAGATCGCCACCAGCCTCTGAGAGAATGCGGTCTTTGACCCCCTTCCCGAGGGGATAGTGGTCCCATTGGGAAAAGTCAGAGGGGATGCCCATGGGTTTGCCGTCGGGCTTGATAAGTGCGTAGGTGCCATCACGGCTACAGCGCCCACACTTGAATTGTGCGTGCAGGTCAGAGGTGGTGCCCTCATTCAGTGTAAAAAGGCGGCGGAGGTCGGCCAAGCTAAAGTGTCGCTGCACATCCTCGGCCTCGTCAATGACACAGTCGCTGAGCGCAGTTTTGTGGGCTTGGCGGGCCAGAATCTTTTCCTCAATGGTCCCCGTGGCCACAAGGCGATAGACATAGGTGATGCGACGCTGTCCATCGCGCCAGCACCGAGCCAGGGCCTGGGCGTCCGAGGCCGGGTTCCAGTCTGGGTCGGTGAGGATGAGGCGGCTGGCTCCAATGAGGTTAATGCCGCAGCCACCCGCTTTGGACGACAGCATAAAGATAAAGTCGTCACTGTCGGGGGCGTTGAAGTGGTCAACGACTTTTTGGCGCTTCTTGATGCTCATGGTCCCGTCCAATCGGACGTACTTGTACCGGCGCTGGCGGCACAGGCGCTCAAAAAGGTCAAGGGTCTGGGTATAGTTGGAAATCAACACAACCTTCTCATCTGTGGTACTCTTGAGCATGGCCAGCATTGCATCCACCACCATGACTTTGCCGCTCCACTCGGGGCTGACAACACGCGAGTCCCATTTGGCGGGCACCAAGTCCTGCAGCTTGGCAAAGCCGGGCTCGCGGGCTTGAATCTTATCCATAATAAGCTCGGGGTGGTTGCACAGCTTTTTGAGGTGCGTGATGAAAGCCAGCGGGGTGGGGCCACTGCCACCACTCTTTTTCTGGTTTGTCTTGCTGCGTTTCGAAGTGCTGCTGTTGGCACCTTTTCGGCTGCTGCCGCCGCTGCTCTGCTTGACCTCATCAGCGTCAGCAACAGACCCGGGCCCGTCGTCTTCAAGGGCAATGGCCTGGCTGTCAATGAGGCGCTTGTACATGTCGAGCTGCAAGCCGGTTAGCCGACAGCAGACCACGGCCTCAATCTTGGGTGGCAAATATTTGGAGAGGATGTCCGAGGTGCGGCGGATGAGGCAGCGATTGACGAGCTCGACCATTTCATTGAGCTTGGTCTGGCCCAGCTCCTGCTCTTGGGCAGTGGCGTCGGCATCACGACCACGTAAAATGGGAATTTCGAATTTTTTGCGAAATTCACCGGCTGAGCCCAGTAAACCTGGGTTGACGAATTCGAGCAGCGCGTAGTACTCGAGCAATTCGTTCTGGACCGGTGTGCCTGCGGTTTGAGCAGACAGACAGACAGACAGACAGACAGACAGACAGACAGACAGACAGACAGACAGACAGACAGACAGACAGACAGACAGACAGACAGACAGACAGACAGACAAATGAATAGCAAGTGCAAGCACGAATCGAGAACAAAAAAGTCATTGAAAGACGAGAAGGCACTGGTCTGGGTGGGTGGCGGACAAGACGCACCAGAGAGAATAACGCGGCGCTCCGTTTTCAGAGCCATGAGGGCGCGATAGGTTTGGTTCTCACTGTTCTTGAGCCGATGTCCCTCATCGCAGATAACGATGCCCACAGGCTGATCTAGCGCATGAATGTGCCCTCGTAGCGTTTCATAGGAGATGATCAGCACCTGGGGGGCAGCGCGGCCCGAAGCTGATCCAAAGTAACCTGCGAATCACATGGCCAGACCTCAAACGTCAAATTGCATTGCAGGGCAACGGGCACAGTTCGGGAGCTGGCCGCCGTGACGTACGCAGCTTCTTATCAATTTCATCGCTGGCTCCGTTATCGATGGGAAGAGTGCTGACTCGATCGCCAAGCCATTTGCGAAACTCATTGCTCCAGTTCTTGACCAAACTCGAGGGGCAGACAATAACGGCCTTGGTGAGGGTGGGGCGGCATTCCGGTGATTGTTTCTGGTTTTGGCAGCAGTCGGGCACCCATGAGAGACAGGGAGCGTGCGGGATAAGCTAGTGCAAGACGAGGGTGCTGCCACGAGTGGCAGTGACAGTGGCAGTGACAGCGGCGGTCGCGGAACAGTAGGTTGAGCGTACCAAGAGCGTCCAGGTCAGGGTGACGTTTTGCAGAGTCTTGCCCAAGCCCATGCCATCGGCCATAATTGCTGAGCATTCAAGGGATATGCCGCCAGGGGACAACAGCATGGTCAAGTGAGGACAAAGGCGCTTGCAATGCGTGGCGAAGTGAATTGCTTGCGCACGTCTAGCCTCTTACCACCATGATAGCCGGGAATTTTGAGCCCGGTGACACCTTGAGAAGGACACATGCGCCCGAGGACAGGCGGCCAAAGGTGAGGTGGGAATCTGCAGCGCCAAGCACGGCAGAGCTGGCGTCTGGGTCAAGGCTGGACCTACAGTCGTATAAAAACTGCACACCCTCGATTTGATGTGGTCGAAGTTTGGCTCCAAGAATGGGATCTACCACAACAGCCACGGGGTGCTTGTTGCTACGCGAAGCAAAACCACGCAGTCCTTGTGGTGAGAAAAAAACGTCCTTTGCGTTTCACAGATCAAGACCTTTTTGAGGAGGGCCCACGTCAAGGCTAACGACCAAGAGGAATCACCATTTTGCTGGAAAGGCACGCCTCGAGGGACCAACCGGATTTCAGGGTTGGAAGCATCGGCGGCGCTGAGGGGTGGGGGCCGATAGAGGACCACGGCAGCATCATCATCCGGGTCGTGGAGGGGCTGGCGAAGAGTCAAGCGTCGAACACCCAGGCCGCGTCGGCTGTTGTCTGAACCCGAAAAACAAGCAGGCAGTCAGCACGGATGGAAACGTCGTGGCCGTGTGCGAGCCGGGCCTGCTTTCTTGGTCATGGTTCTCACCAGTGGTATGCCCGGGCAGAGGGCTCTTGAAAGGCTTGCCCAATATGCCGAAGATGCGCGCTTCCTGCCGTGGGGTTGCATGCAGTCAGGATCAAACGACATGGTGGGCGCACGAGGCTGTGGCACAACGAGGTTTTTAAAGTGCACAGAGGCACAAAAGCGTACATGGGCCGTGATGACTTCATTGCCATTGAGAGGGGTCAGCGGCTTGCGGTCAGCCATCTGTTGGGAAGGGTACATTTCACAGTGATGGGCGCGCCAGCTCAAACAACATGGGTTTGGTTTGCAATGTACAAAGGGTGGGAGGTGGACCTTGGGCTGAGGGCTGCCGCTGTCACTGTCATCGCCATTGTCACAGCCTGGCGAAGAGCCACCCACGGTGGGTGCGATGGATCTTTTGCGTGGGACAGGACCGAGGCTCCGTCGGGACGGTGCCAAGCTGCGGCGCTGTTCCACACCAGGCATTACACGAATGGTGAATGGCAGCCACGCAAGGAAGCATGACATGCCAGCAGCACGCCTAATCAAGGAACCACGTACCATGATATCGGCGCGACGACGCCCACACAGATGAGGCGTGGAGGTCAAGTAGACTTGCACTCACTCAGCACAAGACACTGCAAGGACGAATCTCTGGTTTGATCTGTGGCGCGCCAGCGCCAATCAGATGCAAACGCGAGCAAGCAAAAAAGTGCGCGCGCTGGGCAATGCGTGCCAACATAGACGACGACGCGCTCCCGTGCGAGGTGCTGGGGCAAAAGCACACGAGGAAGTGTTCAGCAAGGTCGCTGGGGTTTTTGAAGTCACTGATGACGTGTGTGCCAGTCAAGTGTCTGCATATCAAGGGAAATCAGGCCACTGATACGGTCAGGGCCGCTGCCATTTGCTGCATTGCGTTGGCAAAGCGATGGTGTTGGCGGGAAATGTCAAGCTTCGTCGTGAACTTTAGCTCCGAGGGATGTTTATCGCGACAACTTTAGCAAGATAAGGTGAACACACACACACACACACACACACACACACACACACACGACCGTTAAAAGGTGGCAGAAGCATTTACATCTGGTAACTTGAGGTTTCTGGACGAAACGGTCACAGCGAGCGAGCGAGAGAGAGAGAGAGAGAGAGAGAGAGAGAGAGAGAGAGAGAGAGAGAGAGAGAGAGAGAGAGAGAGAGAGAGAGAGAGAGAGCAGCGAGCGAGAGAGATCGATGGTAACGGTGTCGGTGTCGGTGTCGGTGTCGGTCTGGGGTCTGGGGTGTTGTGCATTTATGATTGAGGTGGTGTGCTTTGCTTTTCGTTTTGGGGTGTAGGCTTGGTGGCTCGGGTGGTTGATTGGCTGGCTGTGCCGTTTGCACCACCGTCGGCATGAGGTGGGTCTGGGCGAGCGCCTGTGCGACCTGTGTGTTGTCCGGCACTGAAGCAATGCCTTGGGTCGATAAAGATGGCTCTGAGCTCAAGGATGCCGTTGTTCTGGCTCGCTTCGTCATTCGCAGCTCCACAGCCACGGTGGAGTTGGCCGCCCTGGGCCGGTTGCCCAAGAGCATTCTTCTTGAGCGACTCAACCAGTCTCTACAGTGCGAGTCAGTCACTTGTGCCCCTTGGCCTTGGTGCTCCTGGTGCTGGGCTGCCGCCCCACCATGTCATCACCTTTTGGAGCTCGCTGACTCATCCTGCGCGGCTCCATGCGTGTCGTTGGCAGTTTGCCTAATCAAATCGACTGGGCCTTTCGGGCGCTCAAGATTCTGAGCTACAATGGCATGGACTTGGATGAGGTCGGACCCAGACCCGGACCCAGGCCCTTCTCTTTTCGCCCACCAGGGCACAACCTATTTGTTTGGTGTTTGCTGCATCCTTTGACTGACGAACAAACACTTGCTGCTCTTATTTCCTACAGTTGCGTGAGCTGCTCCCACTCATGGTCAAGATTGCCGAGCCCGCCATAGCGGATGAGGTCTTTCAACAGCTGCATGCGTCACCCCCCAAGCATCCGTCTCACCTGGAGCGCGCTGTTACGACTCTGAACCCCGATTTTTCCATCGCCGAATCTGGTTCGTGCCTTTCTCATGCACATGCAGATTCCTTCTGTTTTCATTGCTCCCTCTCAAAACGTTCTCATTTGCTTGCCACCACAGAGGACGAAGCCATCGACCTGGAGAGCATGGGTCTGCGGCTCGTTCAACTTCTCGAAGTCCTTGCCAACCTTTCCACAAACGAGGTCTTGTTTCCGGCTCGCTTGCTTGGCCCTTGTGGTCGTCATCGCATTCTCGTCAACCCCGCATTGGGCTCACGCTCACTCCCTTCCCATCCCTAATTCGTGTCTTGGCCACACCCGCGTAGGATGCCCGGGATCTTCTTGCTCGACAAAAAGGCCTCCAACGCCTTCTCTGTCGCTGGTAGGACCATCTGGCCCATCCCAATTGCAAGCATGCTGTCACGCTCTCCCAAGGGATCGGACACAGGTCCCAAGCTTCGTCAGTGCATCTCCTCACACTTGACCACCCTTTCGCAGTCTGGCTGTGGAGAATGCCATTCATCACATACGCCCTGGTCGGCGCACTATCTTCAACACCTTGTACAAACACCGTGTTACCATCACTGCCCTCGCTGCGGTCATCCTTGCCGATATTAGCAAGGATCTACAGCTTCGGCGCTTGGGCCCCGAGGGCACCGTCCTCAAGCAATGGCTGCTCCAGATTATTCTGACCAGTGATCATCTCAACCTCCTGTACGCTGCCCTTGTCATCATGAGCCACCTGGTACCCGTCAGCAGCAACCAAAATTGGCTCCGAAGTCTCGGTGGGTTATCAATCACAAAGTACCAGTCTGCGTCAACATCCCCGCGAGCCGTCTCACCCCCGCTCTCACTCGATGCTCGTCTCGCCACTTCACAGGCAGTGATCTGTGGTCTCGACTCGCACAGATGGTTCTCATCCACGACGTGAAGGTATGCTACTGGGTCCAAAGCGTCTCGGGCCAGTCCTGCCGTGCTTCCTACCTCACCCGAGGCTTCTGTCCATCTCGCCTCACGCAGGTGTTATGCGCGACGTTGGAGCTTTATTATCAATTCACTCTGCACGATGATTTTGCGGCCCATCTAGCGGCCCAGCGCCACGTGGTGCCCGCCTTGATCTCTCACTTGCGCTTCCTTCCAGACTCATGGCCAGATCGACGTGGGTACAATTTTAGTCCTTCTCTGTCACTTGACCATGTCGTACATCGACACCTCACTTCCTTTGGCTGTGTGTGAATGCCCCCGTCTCTCATCCGCACCACAGTCGAGACCCCACTTTTGCTCATTGAAGAGATTCTCAAAGGCACTCAGCCCGTCGATCTGGAGAGCAGTGCGTATCAGCCGTATCAGCCTTTGCAAAGCTTGCTTTTTGCTCGTGTTCCATCTGAAGGACTGACACATTCCTTGACATATTTTTTCTTCCACATTCCTCAGTGGCTCCAGAGGTGGGCGGCATCAAATATCTCGAGCCGGCCAGCGCCACCCCCTTGCAACCTATTCTGGCCTTGCCTCAAAGTCTGCAGCATCTCAAGACTTGGTCAGCATCCGATTTCCCTGCAACTTTCGTCGCCCCGTCTTGACCAGCTCGCAGCCTGCTTTTGCAAAAGCGCCCCGAGCGGCCACGTGTTCACTCTAACCAAAGGCTTTGATGATCCATGTCATTCTACATAGGCTTACCGCCACGTTTGCTTACAAAGGCGACCATGCAACCGCGCTGCGACGTGCCGAGATGTACCGCTCTTACGTTGCGGTCTGTCAAAGTAGGTGTCAAGACCGTGCTCGATCGTCCTCTTTGGCTTGAGGGCACATGTACGCCTTGGAGCGTGAAGGGCATCTATTCTTGTAGCGCCTCACTCACTTGGCGCGCTGTATTTAGATGAAAATCGCGTGCCATTGTGCACAGAAGTGTTTGGCAAGCTCATCATGGAGTGCTTTCCAGGCACCAAGTGCGTCACTGGTCCTGATTTGGGGCGCACAATCTATTATACAGCTCTCTCCTCAAAAGCGAGTCAGGTGTGTAGCACCGGCCGAATCTTTCCGAGCAATGCAGTGTGTTTCCTCTTCATTCCCGTGTTGGCTCACGGTCCGGGATTGGAATCTCTTGATGTCTCTGTTTGCAGCCGACACCGTCACCCCGTGAGCTGGTGGTAGTGCGAACGCCAAAAATGATGCGCGAGCAGCGCCTTGAGGTGGCTCGCCGAGGACCATTGCAAATAGATTCCGTTCGCTTGGCCCGAGAGCGGCGTGAAGAGCAACGCCGGCAAGCCATGGCTCGTCTAGAGGCAGCTTCGAGCGACATGGGCTCAACACCTGAGGGTGCTGGTTCGCATGCCGTCCCACTTGCCGCGCCAGCCCACGGGTCGCCGAGCAGCGATGTTGTACCACAGGCCAAGGTGTGGCGCCGCAGGCTCGACAAATCAGCAACAATGTAGTGCTAGCGGATGTTGAGCTCATTCATCATGTTCTTTTTTTTTTTTTTTTTTTTTTTTTTTTTTGTCATGTCATTGCATCTCTAGCGAGCTCATATCGAGACGGCGCCACAACCGTCCTCCGTTACAACCGTTCCGCCGTCGTCAACATCCTCGACCGCATCAGCAAACTTCTCTGCACCACCGCCAGCTTTCTCATCAACGGCACCCGTTGGCCAGCCAGTCTCAACGGCTCCTGTAGCCCAGCCGACCTCAACGGCTCCTGTAGCCCAGCCGACCTCGACGGCTCTTGTGACCCAACCAGCTTCAACGGTACCCGGGGGCCAAGTAGCCACAATGGCTGCTATGTCCCAGCCAGCCTCCACGGCCCAACCAGCTTCAACATCGTCCATGAGCACTTCTGATCTACCACAAGTAGATGGCCCTTGTGGCCTTGCGTATGAAGACACCTTGCCGCAAGTAGATGGGCCCAACGACGAACCGTAAGGTTTTTTTCTCCTAATTTTCTTCTCGCAAGCTGCGCCCACCCTTTCCTCGATTCTCGCCTTCTGACTCTCTGCCCGGTATCATGTAGGGTTGTACTACGACGAGGGCCAGCCATTACATGCATCAACCCGCAATGTGACAAGGTCTACAAGACCGTCTCTTCTCTATCCTATCACCTGACCTCGAATCCTGACTGTCTGCGCTTCACCCACACCTGTGCGTTTTTATGGTTTCTTTGTGTTTAATTTTTTTTTTCCTTCGAGTCGCTGCCAGATCTGGAGCCAAGTGCCCGATTGTGGCTGACCGATGTCCTTTGCTTCCTCGCATCATGCTCATGCGCATTTGTGTTAGACACTCTGGACTCCATTCCGGATACTACGAGTGCCGATCACTCGTTTATCAAAAATCTCTTGACCAATGCTTCGCAGCCTGGCTATGTCTGGGTCTGCCGCTGGGATCTCTGCCACCGGTACGAGGCACCGCTAGAACCTGCATCGCCATGATTTCTCGTTTTCTTTTCAATCTCACAATGCACTACTGTTTGGCCCCGAAGACCTTTCAAGACCTTCCGGGAGGCCATGGCCCATGTCGCCGACTTTCATGCCACACCCACCCGCCCCGCTCCGTATGAACTTTGCTCTTTACTCGTTCTCCTGCTAGCCTTTGGCAAGAGCGATTCTTGTCTGCGGCATTTTGACACAATGCCTTTCCATGTCATGGTGCCCATAGTGTGACTTGTCACTGGGAGGGTTGCACCAAGCTTGCGCCTACCATGAAACGCTCTTTGCTATCGGCTCACATGCACACGCACTACAATGTGTGGAAGCTCACCCGTGAAGATGATCCGGTAAATTCTCCTCGGCGCCCAAGCTTCTATGCCATACCGTCGTGCCATACCGTCGAGCCACGCATCGGCCCGAGATGGCCATGAAAAGCTCACTTGACGCATGCCTATACCTCGCTTGGGCATTGAGCAGAGCATTGATCATCAGCCTCTCCCACCAGAGGATCCGACATTCAATTTTTCTCAGAGCATTGACACCCACAGTCCACCTGCCGGCCCGGGATATACCTCGTCTGCGGCAGCCCTGCCTGCCATGCATTCTGCCTCCTCAAGTTTATTGAGCAGTGCCATGCCAACTTCGGGTACGTGCATGTTGCTAGATCATCTGTGCACCGCTCACTTGTTTTCTGGTGGGGTTATTTGTCAGCAAGTCCCGATCGGCGAGCTCGACGACTTCTCATTGCTGCTTCTTCGTTTCATGGATCTATTGCATGGTTGTAGGCGCTGGCGGCCTGCCGGTGGAGCTGTCTGCCTCTGTGCCATGGGCACATCAAATGGAACTGCTCAACAGCCAAGAGGAGACCTTGCGGCGGCAGCTTCAGGATTTGGTGCAACAAGGGGCTTCACAGCACCCACATTTGATGCAGCGCCAGCAAAGCGTTCAGCATCAGTTGCAGCGCTTGATGCTTGAGCGCCAAAAACTCCAGCTCCAACAGGGTCAGGCCGCCTTGTTGGAGCGCCAGCGCCGCCAACAAATGCAAGCACAGGAGAATCAGCTTCGACATGGCGCGCAAATGCGCGATGTCGATCGCCAGCGCTTGTACTGGGAGCAACAGCGCCAACGGCAGTTTGACTCGGGCAAGCAGCGTGTCAAGTGGGAGCAAGAGCGGCAACTACGTGAGCAAGCTCGGCGCAAGGCCCTTGAAGAGCAGCAGCGAAAGTTGGCTGCGCAAGCGCAGGCCCGCAAGGCGAGGCAGATGCAGCAGCAGACGGCCTACCATCGCGCCCCCACTGTCACCGCCGCCATGGCCCGCAGCTTGCAAGACTATGTACGTAGCCGACTTGATCTTAGCTTGCGGATTTTACCGTCATGTCAACCGCTTTGTCATCCCCACATAAAATAGTCTAGCCCGTCCCAAGTCTTACCCTGGCTTGTGGTGCGTGTTTTTTGGTGCCCTGGACAGGAGCAACAAAAAAAGCTGTTTTTAGAGAACATTCGCGTTCATAGCGGGTCCGTTTGGGTGCGTGAGCACGCGTGCGATCCACGCACCATCCAAACCATCCGCTTCATGGCCGCGCTGGTGCTGCGCAATTTGGCCAAGACCGCACCGACGGCTCAGCTGAAGTGCCGCGAGGTTTGTGAACCTGCATTGCCGGATTTGCTGCTATCCACCAAGTCGCGTGGCATGGATATCCTCGAAACATTCACATGGTTGTGTGGCAGGACACATTGCTTGACGTGGCAACGGAAAATGCCGAGCTTCGACGCCCACTACTGCAATGCATCCGCTCCCTCTACAATGCGGCATAGATTTTGAGAGGCGGGACTCTGTCACTACTGTCGTTCCTAGCTTGGTGATGAGGCCTTGCATGTCCTGCCCAATTGCTATTTTACTTTTTAAAGACACTAACATTTTTTTTCCCCAAGCATGACAGATTCTCTTGCATCGCAATTTACTGCTTGGCGGGACGTGCACCGCGGGCCTTGCTATTTTGACCCTCGTTTCGAGATCGTCCTGAAGAACCCTCCGCGCCACTGCGGTTACCACGTCCGCCACGGCCACCCCGGGAGCGGCTGCCCCGATCGTCGCGCTTGCTCTGCACGGAAGCCCGCACTTCCGTACCCTTGAATTCCTATGAAACGGACCGTAAAGCGAGGAGTGAGAAGGTCAAAAGGGGTTGTGTGTGTTTGTGGTGTTTTCATGTGTCGGCGGCTCGGCTGGCAGATGGGAAACGCCCAGCAGCTCGCTGACCTTGCCGTTGAGATGGCCGCACGTTTTCTCCGCATCCTCGTCCTTGACAAACACGACAATCTAGGAATCAGGTCCAGGTAGCAAGGTGAGCAGGGAAGGAGGACATAGCCGGGGCCAGAAAAGGTGATCAAGCGAACCTTGTCTTCAGGATCGTGGGGCACGTCGACGGCCAACACCACCGCAGGTGCCGCCAAAGCTCGGACCTCACTAGCTTGCACGCGGTTGTCCCAGCAGACCTACAGCCATTCCAGGGGTTGTGGGCTTTTGAGAAAGCGCTCTGCTGACCACCCATCCGAGGTAAACATGCAGCAGACATACGGCGGGACGCAGCACGACGGCAGACACGCCGGGCTGGTGGCGAGGATGGACGCCCTCGCGCTTGCGCAGCAAATTGTCGCCATGATGATAGGCTTCCAAACCAACATGAAAATCTTGAACGACCAGCAAGGTGGCACAGGCTCGCTGCATGCCGGGCACGGCAATATGCCATACCGACTTGGCATACGTGTTGTCAAGCGTGAGCTTGGAAAGCTGCGGATGAGGGGTGCTCAGGGAAAGTGAGACGCATCGAATGCTTGGCGGTTGCAGCCGATGGGGATCCGGTGCTTTATCATTGACCGTCATGACGCTATGAGCGCACCTCAAAAGCGGACTTGATCATGCTCCGTTCGGCTTCGGAGCAGCCGTCCAAGGCTGCTTGCGGTACCTTATCCCAAAAGGACGCCATATCCGTCGTAGACCTAGAAACAATGCAGGCAAGGTTTTGATTAAGGGTCCTGGGCAATGTCAAGTAAACATGCTTTTTGAGAAAGTATTGAGTAGGCAAATAAGGTCCCGATCAAGCGCACGTACTGGGCAGTGTAAAGTGGAATCGCAGTGGGGGGCACGACCCCGAGCAGATAAAAGTTTGAGGGGCACGGCGCGTTGGGCGCTGCAAAACACACAATTGAGGCCTGTGCAGAGGCACAGAGGTGTGAGGGTAGGGCCAAGCGACAGAGTACATGCCATGCTCGGCGCCAGTGCGAGTACCTTCAGCTTGGAGGCAAGCTGGGCCATGTAGCCCTGATAGGCTGGGCTCTCGTTGCAGAGGAAGATACGGATTTCGTCGTTGGTAGCATACTGCATCGTATCAAGCAGCATGATACAGGCACGAGGGTGTCGAGGCGTGAAAATGAAAATGATGCGGGCAAACGACGAAAGCAACGGGGGCAATTGTGGAGGCCCGAATGTCGACGAAAAAGCCCAGGCGAGAGCATACCTTATCGGCCAATTGGACGAGTTCGCCCACTTGCATGAGCGTGGACCAGCACTGGCCCTTGGCGCCGGCGATTGAGTCAACGGTGCCGTCGCCAGAGTTGAGAAGACGGTGGTGCTGAAACTCACCACCCAGGCCAAGCAGGCTGTGGAAGCAACCATGTGTGACATGAGGTGCCGGCGCAAAGTGTCCATAGTGCAAGTGCTTGGCAGCGTGGTCGAGACGGGGGAGGCACATACCGCAGCTTTCCAATCAGATGGCTCGTCATTTCGTCAACCATGTGAAAGTTGGGAACTTGATAGGCCTTGCTGCGCAGTTGGCAGAGCACGTGGACATCACCTGGATGCAGCGGGCAATGAAAGGCGCACGGAACAAACAGAGGTGAGCAGATTCATACAAAGGCAGTCAATGGGACGAAGTGGCGGGCGAGTCAGGACAAGTTTTAAGCGGGCGCTGCAGACGAACCAATTGGGCTGGAGATGGCATAGACGGGGGTCTGAAATTTGTACCGGCCCGAGAGGTAGAGGGGAAACTCGCCGAGACCTAGGGATAGATCCATGGTGGCGGTGTCAAATCAGGTCAGGCTGGATCATAGATCTTCAAGGGGAGAGCGGGTCCGTTGCTGACGTCCTAGACGGAGAGAAAGCAACAAACCGTTGTGATAGCTGTCGCGTGAGACGTTGGATTGTGGGAGCAAGTGCTCGGCCGGAACGCGGCCAGCGCTATCGTTGTCGTAAAAGCCAAAGTTGCCCACGTGCAGGACAAAGTCCGCTGTGGTGCGCTGAGCCAGGGAGTCCATGGCGCGCAGATGACCTACAGTGGGTGCAAAGATGTATGGCCGTGAGGTGCCAGTGGCTCAGTGAGTGAGTGCAGGAGAGAACAGACAAGCGACACTGAGAGAGTCAGGGAGGGTACGAGCCCAATGCATACCGAGAGCGTTGCTCACGAGAAGAACGCGCATGCCATCGATCCGAAAGAGCTTTGATTCGAGTGTGTGTTTTGAACTCGTAGCAGGAAGCGTGTGGTTCCCACGGCGGGGCGGGCCCGCCGTGGCTGCAGAGCCGCCAGAGCTGTGGCTGCCGCGGGATCGATGCTGGTTATCGCTATTCTTGTCGCCATCTTGGGTTTGGGGGCGACGTCCCGACTTTTTGGTCGCTGCTGACGTGGTGGTCGTGGCGGTGGCGCTGGGAGCTGGGGGCTCGGGTAGCACCAAGGCCACGCCTTCAGTGGCAGATTGAGACATGGCTATCAGATTGATGGTGTGATCTATGCCATGTGTCGAGATGTGACAGTGAGCACACACGCTGGTCAAGGCCACTTTATGAACTGCTTTCATCACGAAAGGGGGCCTGAGCCAGAGCGGCTCCCCGACTTGAGTTCCGACCCGCCCACCCAGGGATTCTAACCAAGCCGCATTGACACAGCCTGTCCCACAACGTACCACCGTCTACGCGTCGACGTTTCCAAGCAGATAACAAATGCAGCCAGGACGTAGCCAGCGAAAGGAGCAGAGGGAAAGGCTAGGGCCGTAGACAGGAGACGACGACGACGACGACGAGGTCAACGGCCAGTCCGAGTCCAGTGCGCGCGTGAAAAAAAAAAATAAGAGAGAAGGCACTGGATGAGGTCTCAGAGAGGGAGCGAGAAGAGGATGTTTGTGTGAGAGATGGGGAAGGGGACTGGGGAGAAGAGAAGAGAAGAGTTGGAACGTAGTGATGGAGGCAGAGATGGAGATGGTGTATGAAGAAGATGAACGAAAATTAGAGCACTTTTAAGAGGGGCTAGAGATTATTATCACTCAACGGCCAAGAGTAAGAGACAGTGCCGCGGGAGGCGATATGAGAAGAGAAGGAGTCATCAACCACAGACAGCGTGAGAGACAGAGACTGAGAGTTGTGCTTGTAAACTGTAAAACACGTTACACCTTGATATGCAAATCATTGTCAGACAATTTACCGGCAAAGAGTATGGTCACTGCTTTCATGATAGTTCCCAAAACGCTTTTCGAGTACTTGTAGCATTGATAAACCGAGTATGTGAGGTTTGATTAATGATTGTAGTGTAAGTTATTGTAGTTGTTTTTGTGGTTTACGAAGCTGACAATGTTAAATGGTCCTGTCGTTGCGGCAACAACAGAAAAATCTCATTTCGTGTGACAGGCAACGTTGACATGTTCACTGGACGACAAGAGTTTATGCATCTGTTCAAGCACTTGTTGCAGATTTGAACGACGTTACCGCTCTACTTGATGAAGGCTATTTACGACCATCTGCTGAAGGCGATAGTTTTGTTTTGGTGGTTCGACTGACTGAGTACGCGCGCCTCGCGGTAATGGCAGCGGGTCGGCTCGATCTCTGTCTCGAGGGCATTCGATGGTGCGTGCATTTGTGGTATGGATCGAGAATCGGGGCTCATGGTTGGATTGTCGTAGGTAACACTTGGCGCGCAGCAGTTTCCTTTACCTGCGGCTTCTGAGACGTGTGCCACACCGCCAACACTCACACAAGAGCTCGAGCAAGATGCGTGGGACGGCAGCGCGATTGGCCTTTCAGGTCCTGGGCGGGAATGGCTTGCGCCAGCCCAACGTGGCCATTGCCGGTGTAACGGGTGCCGTGGGCCAGGAGTTTCTCGCCTGCATGGAAAAGCGCAACTTTCCGTTCAACAAGCTGAAGCTGCTGGCGTCTGAGCGCTCCGCGGGCAAGAAGATCACCTACAAAGGCCAGACGTATGTCGTGGAGGCTTTGACGGAGAACAGCTTTGAGGACGTTGACATTGCCCTCTTCAGTGCCGGAGGCTCGCAAAGCCGTCAGTATGCCCCTGCCGCCGTCAAGGCGGGAACCATCGTCATTGATAACTCGTCCGCCTTCCGCATGGACCCCAAGGTGCCCCTGGTCATTCCCGAAGTCAACCCTCAGGCCGCCTACCGCCACAACGGCATCATTGCGAATCCCAACTGCTCCACCATCATCATGGCCGTGGCCGTCTATCCCATTCACCAGGCCGCCGGTGTCCGCCGTGCCTCCGTCGCCACCTACCAAGCCGCCTCCGGTGCTGGTGCCGCCGCCATGGCCGAGCTTGAGCAGCAGGCCCGCGACTGGGTTGAGGGCCAGCCTCTGACCCAGGACATTTTTGGCCGTCAGTACATTTGGAATCTTTTCTCCCACAACAGCAAAATCGATCCCAGCACGGGCTACAACGAGGAGGAAGTCAAGATGATGCGTGAAACCACCAAGATCTTTGATGATGATTCCATCCGCGTCACTGCCACTTGCATTCGCGTGCCCGTTCTGCGTGCTCATTGCGAAGCCATCAACCTCACCCTCAACGAGCCTCTGTCCGAAGATCAAGCTCGGGCCATCCTGGCCAAGGCCCCAGGCATTACCATCCATGACAATCGCGCTGACAACAGCTTTCCCGAGCCTCTTATGGCTTCTGGTGCGTGTGGTGACCCGCTGTCAGCGTCCCCACTTGCCGTGCTTGACGGCGCGTGAGTTTATATCTGTCTTGGTCTGTACCCGCTCCCCTCCCCAACATCGTTTTGCTACTGTAGGCATCGATGACGTGCTTGTGGGCCGCATTCGGGCCGATTTGAGCCAAGAGAATGGTCTCGAGGTATGCCCGATTCTTTTTAAGATGCTACGCTGCTCAGCTCCGCCTCACCTCGTGTTGCCTGAAATCGTAGATGTTTGTGGCTGGCGACCAGCTTCTCAAAGGTGCCGCACTCAACGCCGTTCAAATTGCCGAGTTGCTCATTGAGCAGTAAATGCCTGATGTGTTTATGTCTCCGAGTATCCGTGTGTGTGTGTGTGTGTGTGTGTGTGTGTGCTCGGCGCTTTGCCATGGGCTGCCAGCGAGCTTGTTTGTCGATACCCGACCCAAACTCCGATGAATTCATGCAAATAGTCCTCTCTCATGTGCCTGAATTTCAAATGTTTCTTTTTTTTTTCTTCTTCTCGCACGTGCTGATTCCAGACGCGCAACCTTTGCTTTGAGCACGAAATCTCGATTGACATGGGCCTTGGGCCCTCCAGCAGCGTCCTTTGCTTGACGAAGCAACACACCGGCACTGCCCAGCAACGCAAACCGCAGACAACTACCACGGACACGGGCGACACAAACCCGAGACGACAGCGGCGACTAAGGCATTTGCTTGCATGCAAGCTTAATGACGGTGCTTGGCCGCCTTCTTCTGGCGTCGCGCACTGGCACGCATGCCGCGACGATCCGCCTTCATACGCTGATCCACTTGCTGGTAGCGTCCGGTCAAGCCTGAGGCGCACAAACCCAAAAATTTGAACGTGAGAACAGTCTATTACAAGAGCACGGAAAAAGCCAAAGCCATGGCTTACCCTTGGGGCGAACGGCACGCTTGGCTGCTAGGCTGCGCTTTGCCACGACATATGTTGTCTCGCGCTGCACCAAAAAGAGAGCAAAAAAAAAAAAAAAAAAAGTCGTTGACATCATCGTGAGTATACCGGCGCACTGCCACAGAGCAAACCAGCATGGCAATACGACCCAAAAAAAACAAAACAAAACAAAACAAAACAAAGCAAAAAAGCGGCAGGCCACACCTTCTGGTTGCGTGACCGGTTGTACTGCTTGTACAGTTGTTGGATCTGTCGGCCCTTTTCACGCTCTGCATGCCACACCGGATGCACATGGTGGTTAGCTCGCATCAATGTCACGTCTTGAGTCACCTTGGGGCCGCAGCACGCTCATGGCAGCAGTCTTTTTTTTACCAGTGAGAGAGTCATTTTCAGCAATAGCCTCTGCTTGCTTGGTGAGCTTGTCCAAGGCGCGGCCAACACGTTGTTTCTTGCGCGCCTTGGCCTCCAGCACACGGCGCAGTGGGCGCGCGTTGATCTCACGCTGTCGTTGTTTAATTTCATCAGCCATCTCACGGGAGGTGGGAATAATGCGCTCACGATGCGGGTTTTCCTCGTCCGCAAACCACATGGGCAAGGGGTCATCGTTGTGTGCAAAGCGGTTGTACGCCGCCTCGATCATCTCGCGGCGCTTGCGACGCACAATCATTTCCGTGGCCATGGCCAAGCCAGCGGCATCCAAACCGGGGCGATTAGTGCTCGACTCTGGAGTATCCATGGGCACCTCTTCAAAGCCACCACCCTGGTTGCGTCCCTTGTCACCCTTCTTTGTGGGCACTTGGTCACCCACGGCAGCTTGTACGGCCAACTGCTTGGTGTCGTTGCCCAGCGCTTGATCCAATTGCGCAAAAGCGGCGTCAAAATCGGCATTCTGTTCCGTCGCTTCGTCGCCATCCTCTCCTGCCTCGGCCGCGGCCTCAGCCTGAGCACGAGCCCGTGCCACAGCTGCCGCACGTCGACTGGCCGTGTTGAGCCCCTCCATATCATCCTCATCTTCATCATCAAATTCGTCAGCCGAGTCCAGCTCTCCGTCTGATTCGTCCAAATCGTCAGCATGAAACTGCAGGCCCATAGCTTCGGCCCACTCTTCGTTGGCATATTCCTTGGCAAGCTCCTCAGCCGTCTTGCGACGCTTGCTCTACCCGGTGCAGGTCAAATTGGGATGTCAAGCAGACACGGGGAGAAGCAACAGGTGAGTTGTAGCCTGTAAAAGCAGCCAGGAGAAACAGCGTGCTTGTGGCTGAAGAGGCACCAGTCAACAGGTGACCAATGCTGCGAGATGACAACGAACCGCTGGGCCACCGTTGGTGCTAGATGTGGCACCCTTGCGCAGGGCCGCGGCACGCTCCTCCTCTTCATCATCGAGATCCAAGTCTTCGTCCAAGTCTTCAAACTGGTTTTGGGCAAACCACATGGCAGCCGTGTTGCGCTGCTTCGAGGCTGAGCGAACCAGCAGACCGGTGTCGTTTTCCAACGCCTCATCCTCATCGTCAGCCGCCTATTGTTTGGGCCGAATTGATGCCACATCGGAAACTGAGTCGTACAGCCCAGTGCACCACAGAAACTGGGCCGCTTGCAGGACACCGGCCATTCATAACAAAACTGACCACAGAAGCCGGGGCAGCGGCGGCAAAATCGGCATCATCTCCGTCTGCATCTTGGCCATCAACGCGCGCTTCGATGACGGAGCTCTTGTTGTGATGACGAACCACGCTGTAAACATTGGCCAGCAGTCAGGCAAAGCGTGCCAACTCAAAGACGCCTGGAGCAAGAGAGGAGGAGACAACTGTGCATACGAACCGCTTCTTCTTGTTTTTGCGCTCCAGGTACTGTTCATAATCACGCTCCAAGGCCTCCTCCATCATGGCCTGCAAAGGTCGAGGGTTGATTGATAAATGTGTATAGGTACGAATGAAGAGCCAGATTGACATCAAACAGCAAGCAGAGTCCAGCAAAGTAACGTACGTGAGAGCCTTCCTCGCTAAGATCGAGGGTGATGTGACGGCGAGGACGAGCTTCGTCGGCCACTTCCATCAACGGGTCCATGGCCGCTTCCATATCACCCTCATCCAGGGCTGCAAGTTGATCTGCGTTCTTGACTGCCTTGAGGTTGAAGAGGATGCGTTCATTTGTGTCTTCGGCCATGTCCATGGGTGTTTCCATCTGCAACGCCATGCGCTCGCGCAGCTTGCGGTGCTCCTTGGCCTTGAGGCGGCGCTTGCGCTTGAGTTTCGCCTTTTCTTCGGCCTTGGCTTCGGCCAGGGCTGTCTCAAGCTCGTCCTGCGAATCAGCGGATTCGCCATCCTCCTCGCTTCCCTCACCTTCCTCGTCCTCTTCTTCGTCCTCCGAGCCTTCGCCATCAGCACCTTCAGCCGCCCGTTGCAGTTTGGCAGCTTCTTCAAGCATCATGGCCATCTGTTGGCGCCACTTGATCAAGGTTCGAAAGTCTTTTTTGCCCAAGACCTTGAGATCGACGGCGAGAGAGCGGACTTCGCCAGTCGTGGCCGGATGCTTGGCAATCAGACTACGGGGTTTTGAATCCAATGAGAAGAGGTGCAATCGTTTTTAGCAGAGGATATGTCGAGACCAAGTCAAAGCCAGTCTCATTCCGTGCCAGGTTGTGATGCAAAGCCTACCTGTCATCATCAAATACAATCTGATTGTGCATGGCTAGAAGATCCAAGTGATTGTCACTATTTGCATCATCAAGCAGGGACGGGGCCAAGAGACAAGCGGCAATGATCAGAAAATGATATGATTCCAAACCAGCTGTTCAGACGACCAGCAGTGTACAGCTGACCTCTTGACAAAGTCCTCAGCCGTGATGGAGGTGAACATGCTCTGCTTGACGTTGTCATCATAACCCTGGGAGCAGTTCTCGGGGTGAGTGGGCCGCCAAATTCAGGCCACAAGACTGGCGAGGCTCGTTTGATGGCTAAAAAGCACCGACCTCGGCGCGAGGCTTGCGCTTGGGGTCCTTGAAAATGTCGGGCAGCGTCTGTCCATCGTCAATTTCCTCAAAGACATACTTGGGATCCAGCATCTTAGGATCGATGCGGTCTGGGGCCAGGAAGCCCTAGGACAAGGTGTTGGGGCAAGCAGGCGGTGGTGGACGTCAGGATCAACGCTTGGGCGTGAAGTGGGCCAAGAGGGGACTTTGTTCATAAACGCAAAGTGGCAAGAAAAGCCGACCTGGCAAACGACGAAGATTTCAGCCGAGACATTACGCGAGGAGGTGGGCTTGGTGGCTTGAACCTTGCGGAAGAGCTGCTTGAAGACCCACATGAGGGCGTGGTAGTCGCGAGAGCGGAAGACCTTGGTCACAAAGGTGCCCTTTTCGACAAGAAACTCAGTGGCCAGCTTGAGGGACTTGAGCACAAGCGAAGCTGAACCGGACGTTGATGAGTATGAGTCAGAATGTAGCCGTGTCGGGCGTGTTGAGGCTTGAGGGACCACTACAAGGTGAAGAGAGCTTACCCTGGGTGAAAGCATCCTGAATCCAAGAGGTACCGACGTTGGGAGCACCGTCGTGCAGCACCACATCGGCCTTGAGATGCTTCATCTCTTTGCGCAGCATTTGCCGACAGCGCTCCGTCGTAATGTCCGCCACCAAGCTGAGGTGCAGAGAGGGGACGAAAAAGGAGGAAGAAAAAACAAAAAAAAAAAGAGGGACGGATTCAATGAGTCATGATCAGCTGCAAGATTGACGGGGTCGGATGCCTCTGCTGATAGCGCTCGATTGATGGGGTCGACAGGCAAGATTGCTGCTGCAAACCGAGGCCAAATTCATGCCAAGGTGCTGCCACATACCCAATGCATCCCTTGATGGGCTTGATGGGCACGAGATCCACACCGATAATCAAAGAGGACGGGGGCATATTTTGTGCCGCAACTTGCATCCTAATCAGGCACACAGAAAACCGATGAGACGTTGGGGCTTGAACAAGGCATTCCAAAGGCCTAGCAGGGGGACAAAAGAGGGCCACGTACCAGCCACCGGGGGCGGCACAGAGATCGATGCAGACTTTGGATTGTTGGAGAAAGTTGAACTTGCGGTTGAGCTGGACCAGCTTGAAGGCTGAACGGGCGCGCAGACCCGTTTCCTTGGCCAAGTGATAAAACTTGTCCCGCCTTTGTTTTTGGGGGGAACGGGAGTGTAAATAGGCAAGTGGTGAGTTCCAAGATAGCCGGTGCTCGCGAGAACGAGGTGCGCTTTGAGCTGCCGCGGTCAAAGCGCTGCCGCAGGTCGACGGGGCAGATGTCAAGCCACGTACCGATCCTTTCCCGTCTTCACCTTCTTGCCCATCTTGGCGGTGCCGAAACAAGCAAGCTCAACGCGCCACACGCACTACTCCGTTCGTCTCCCCGCAATCGTATGTCTATCCTTGGCCGCTTCACGTCTCCGGAGTCTCCTCCCGCCTGACGCGCGGTCCCACACACTCTCAGATGGCCGAGAGAGAATGAGATGAGAGAGAGAGAGAAGGAATGAGAGAGAGAGAGAGAGAGAGAGAGAGAGAGAGAGAGAGCACCACGTGTTGTGTGTGTGTGTGTGTGTGTGTGTGTGTGTGTGTGTGTGTGTGTGTGTGTGTGTGTGTGTGTGTGTGTGTGTGTGTGTGTGTGTGTGTGTGTGTGTGTGTGTGTGTGTGTGTGTGTGTGTGTGTGTGTGTGTGTGTTTGTGTTGAAAAACGTCTGACAAGAAACCATTCAATCTTACAGAAGTTTCATTACCCCCCTTTTTTTAAATAGAGTTTTGGCTTCAAATCCAGGAGTTAAAGTTTAATTTGGCATTTTGCCAAAGTTGGCCTGACGACAAACTTGACCCGCTCGTCGATTTAGTCACACTACTGTACACTTTGGATTATGGTAAAGTGCGGCATTTGTCATGCTTTGAACAAAATGGCTGACAGTTTGGGACCTCGGCAGCGCCAAAATTTTTCAATTTGCGATGAACGCGTTCACACACTCACGACGACTTGCCATTTTCGTTGGTTGAGACCTGGTGGTCGATACAGGGCGCTGTGGGTGGCAGAGGCAGAGCGTCGGAACGCAGTTGGAAAAACCTCGTGATTTGACATCATGGCGACTGCCTCTTTGGATATTTTGCCGGACGAGGCCCTGCTTCACATTCTGCTGCACGCGCAGTGGGTCGACTGCATCGCCTTTGCTGAAGCTTCCCCACGCATCAAGTATGCTTCTGTTCCACTGCACCAGCCGACCGGTGGCTTGACTTTTCGTCCCAACAATGAAACCTCATGACTCAAGTTCGACTCACGCGCTTGGGCCTGCTTGTCTTGACGTTCTAGGACCCTTTGGGATAGCAGCAGCGGGTATGCCATGCGGTGCCAAAAACTTGAGCGCGACGGCGTGTACATTTCAAAGTTTCTCCATCAGGACCACACACCAAAGCAAACGTTTGAAGCTGCCTGGCCTTTGCGCCGACGTTGGCACGCCATCCGCGGCGACGGAGAGGACAACGAAGACGACGTCGTCATCGACAATAACGTTGACAATGACGACTTGAATCCCGACAGTGCCTCACTCGAAGCAGGGAACACAGCCAAGTTTCGCATCCGCGTAGCAGCTCGATTTCGTCCACTGCTTCACCACCAACAAGGTGACGATGCCTCAAATGTAACAGCAGGCTCCGGAGCCGAGGACGACGAAAATCAACCCGCCCACGATGAGCGCGTCATCGTGCCTCTCCACCAACGCTTGCGCCTCATCCGCAAGCATCTTAATTGTGACCGTGCCACGGCCCAACGCACCCTTTGGGGTGCGCAACACGATCCATGGAGCAACGCTTTTGTGCCCAACCCAGAGGACACCGACACGACCACGGCGAGCCAACCCGCTGCCCGGGAGCCTTTGGCGGAACGCCAGTCCCCCAGCGAGCCCAAGGATGCTGCCGTGTCTACCGACAACAAAACGGGGATGAAGTCCTCGGTTGTACCACCCACCAACAACGTCACAACCTCTGCTGATCGCGCGCTGGACGCAGAACCTGGAGACGAACACTCGCGCTTGCCAACAAAAATCCGCACCGGCGTCTTGGCGGTGCGGCCGGAGCACCGAGACCTCTTGATTTGCGCCATGGGTGCAGGCCTGCGTCGGTTCCGATTCGACACGGTGTTTGACGACAAGAGCACGCAGGACGCCCTCTACACCCAAGTGGGCGCCCCCGTCGTCTCGGAATTTCTCAACGGTATTTCAGGCACCGTGTTCGCTTTTGGACAGACAGGTTCAGGTAAAACATTCACCATGTACGGCCCCAATGACGAGGCCAGTGCAGCTATCCAAGAGGCCAGGCCGGACAAGGGTCTGGTTCCCCGGGCCTTTGAAGAAGTTCTCACGGCCGTGCAGGTGAGCGCCCAAGTGACGCCTTGTTGATTTACAAGCACGTTAAATTTTGTTTCTCGTGTCTGCATCACTCTCTGTGCCCCCCCCCCCCCCCCCACACCCCTTTTTCTTTTCTTTCTTATCTGGCCTTGGTACCCTCAGTTGGCGCCTGGCATGGTGTGGCTGCGCGCGCCGTCCTCGAAGACCAGCTGTCCGTGCCCGTGCACAATGCCCAGGATATGCAGCAACAGCTCCTGGCCGCTGAGCGCAACAAGCGTCGAGCTGCCACGGCCATGAACCAGCGCTCCTCGCGTGCCCACACGCTCACCTACCTCACCCTGGTGCAGCGCTTCAACAACAGACGCGTCCGGTCTCTGCTCTGTCTGGCCGATCTGGGCGGCTCCGAGCAGCTGAAAAAGTCGCGCGCCACTGGCCAGCAGCTGCAAGAAGCCGTTCAAATCAACATGGGCCTGCTTGCCTTGAAGGAGTGCATCGATGCCTTGAAGCGCCGGCGTTCGCACATTCCGTACATGAGTTCACGACTTACATCTCTACTGCAGCCTGCGCTCATGGGCAATTCGACCGTGACCGTGGTCATCACGGGCAGCCTGGAACAGCGGCATACCTCGGAAACGCTCAACGCGCTGCGCTTTGGCGACGTCTGCAGTCGCATCGAGGGGGACGAGCTTGAGGTAGAAAGCGACTTTGCCGACGACGCCCTCGAGGCCCTCGACACGGAAATCAAGCACCTGGAAGAGGTGAGGCTGACGCTCTTGATGGGCTCTAGAACCCCGTGATAATCGCACCTCGTGTCGGGCTTTGCACTTCTGCTGGCTCTTACTGAACCTGTTGTCTTTGTCTTGCAGCGTATCCGCACTGAAGAGCGTTGGGTCAACAAGACGGTTGTTCGACAAGATGCAGACGGTGAAGAAGTCTTTGTCACGTCCGTCTTGGAGGGTGCCGAGGAGCTGCGCGAACGATATGAGCAGCTCCTCGCCACACGTCATGATTTGATCGGTGTTTGAGGGAAGGAATCTACTGAGACTTTGTACAGAGGACGCCCTTTTGAAAGGATGTTGAGTTGAAAAATTTTAACGTGGTGGAGTTTAGCCATCGTGTTGATTGTCGATTGTCGTGGCGCAGGCGCAGCCGGCCAGAATTGATGAAGAGTACTCTCTCAACGTGTAATCTGGTGCCGGGGGCAGAGCTACATTTTTTGGCTTTTCTTCTTGTTGGTTTTAGTGCTTGCTCCATTGGCCTTGTTTGAACGACCATTGCGCTTCGTCGCACCTTTGCTCGTTTTACCTTGACCTGGCTTGGCAGCCTTGCCTTTCTTGTGCGACTGATCCAGGTTCTCGTCTAAGCTTGCGTTAACGACGGCATCCCAATCCTTGTATCCGTAGGTCACGCTCATATGCAGCTCTGTCGCTAGTGCAGATGCGCACGCCGCGACCTTGGTTGAAGGCTCCATGCACCAGGTGTCTCGAACGTCGAGCTTCTCTCCAGCATCAAGTTCTGGATCGCTGTTGGACAGCACCGCAAAGTCAAGCCAGGGTGGATTGTCCCAGGTGGCCATCTTGACCCGAGTGTTTTGCCAACTTGCCATCAGGCTTGCGTCGTTGGCGCTGGTAGCCGTCGTGTCAAAGCCTGCTTCCTCGGTGGCTTTAGTTTTGAACACCATCGTACTGCTCGGTAGCCCATTGGCCTCAACTGCCAAGTCACCTCAGTGGTCATGAGTGTATTCTCACAACACGAGCATGCTCTTTTACAGCCTGACGCACGGGTAGAGAAGGACGTTGGAAGAAAAACATACCGTGTAGATAGGAAGAGTTGAGGCTGGTCAAGAAGCGGTACTGGTTTGTGATGGACATGACGTGCGCTCCCACCATCTTTAACCTTTCGGCCACCAAGCGCACAAATTGTCGCTCGTGCCATGCTGTTACACGTTATCGCAAAGGCAGGTCCGGCCAGTTTGTGAGTCAAGGGGTGTCATGGTCCAATATATCACATAATATGTACAACTACGACAAGCTCAACGTGCTACAAGCCAGAGCACAGGGTGCAGCGGTCGATTGGCGAGCGTCGACTCACCGGTCTCTTCCCACAGGAGCCAGTAGGATAGGGATGGAACGGCGCCAATGGCCAAATTGCGGAGTTGACTGGGCGTGTACTGGTTTGGAGGCAGACGAACCTCAGTGACACAGGTCACATTGTCATTGAACAGCGTGTCGGTGGCGGATTGAAGCCAGGGAGAGACGGAGCCCAGGAGGCTGTAGCTGGGAGAGTCGTTGATGATGAGAAGCACCTTCTTGGCTTGGGTTTGCTCGGCAAAAGATTCCATGGATTTGCGGGCGGCAAACTCATGAGCCCTATCCCCCCCGGTGACCATCAATGCAAAGACCGTTGGACGCACGGGAAAGCCTCCCTTGTTGATCTTGGGTGCTGATTTCAGCTCAACCTGGAGCGCTGGCAGCTCTGCCCCCACCCCCGGCGTCAAATGCACCGTATATTCCACGGTAGGGCACTCGCTATGACGCACGGGTGCAACATCATGACCACTCGGCCCAGCTGCCGTATGCTTTGACCACATCGACAGCGCCAAAGCGCAAACCAGTCCCCAACCGACGCCTCGACCCATGACCGCTTCGTCCAAAGGCAACACCATAAAATGAATAAAGTGTGTGTGTGTGTGTGTGTGTGTGTGTGTGTGTGTGTGTGTGAAGTGAAAAGACAAGGAGTCGACAAAATGCACATGCGTTTTATATTGAATACCTCCCTGTAATTGAAAGTTTACATCCGAATGTGTTCAAAAAATTTAAATAACAGTTTTGTATATCATGGAGCCGTCGTGGCTGGCGGCCGAGGCGGATCGCCTCCTGGCTGGGTACGCCCGGCACGGGCGGGATGGGGAGAACGGGGGCATGTTTCATTACTATCGGGATGATTGGACCGTGTATGATCGGGAGCATCGGCATCTGGTGTCTTCGACGCGGTTTGTGTGGCAGTATGCTGAGCAGGCGCGGCGTCGTGCCGGGACGGAGCAGGGCGACCAAAGCCGGGCCTTGGCGCTGCATGCTTGGGCCTATGTGCGCGATCGCCACTACGACCCGGAAGCGCGTCTGTATCACTGGTCTCTCCGTCAGCACAAACCAGACGGCGAACCCTTTTTCATGTATGGCCAGGCCTTTGTCCTGCTGGCTCTCAGCGCGCTCGTACGCATGGGGGACGTGCCCGAGGCTCAGTCGCGCACGGAACAACTCTGGGATACCCTTGAGGCGCGTTTCTGGGAGCCAGCACATAACGCCTATGCTGATGAGCTTCCCGTTGATGCTGACACCCCGGTCCCTTATCGAGGACAAAACGCCAACATGCATGCCTGCGAGGCCTGTCTCGCCCTTCACGCTGCGACGGGCCAAGACCGCTACTTGCAGCGAGCTCGCGCTCTCGCCGAGACTTTTTGTTTTCGCCTCCCACGTGACAAGGGCATCTGGGAGCACTACAACGAACAATGGCACCCAGACCTAGACTTTAACAAGGATGCCAAGGACAACATCTTTCGCCCCTGGGGCTACCAAACTGGTTGGTCATCGGCAGTGTTTTGAGGATGGTCGCGACCTGGCGTGTGTTGTTTATTTGTTCTTCTGAACAACGTGACTGTGGCACTTATCCAAGGCACCTGCGCGTGCAACAGGTCACCAGGTCGAATGGGCAAAGCTGCTCCTGATCCTTCACGAGGCGCTTCCGCGGCCCGACTACGTGGACAAGGCCAAGGCGTACGTCGTTGCGCCAGGCTTGACAGTGCCGTTGTCAGCATCGCTCATCTGGTGTTTCTTAGGCTTTTTGATTTTGCAGAAAGCTATGGACGAGACCGGCGGCATGGTGGCTGGATCTATGGCTATGATCTCGATGGGCTGCCGTGTGACAGCGACAAGTACTTCTGGGTACAAGCTGAAACTTTTGCAGCTGCGTATCGTCTCTACGCCGTCACTGGTCAGTCCTTCCTTCAAAAGACTTGAGCCCTCGCTGCTCATCTCGGACAATCAAGGTACAAATGACTGAGCAATCGCTGGCTGGTGGTGTCGCCTGCCTGTTGACGTTCTTCTCGCAGGAAATGTGGGGTATTTGCGCACGAGCGAGGAAACGCTAGCCTACTGCCAAAAGCACTTTATTCAATCCGAGCATGGGGGATGGCATCGACTGCTCACTTTTCGAAACCAGCGCAAAGAAGACGTGATGAGCCCTGCGGGAAAGGTTTGTCTGGCGCTACAGTGTACATTGACTTGCATCCGTTTACGAGCGCTGACAGGCAGACTGATCCGTGGACGTTGAATGCATTAGACTGACTACCACATTGTTGGCGCCTGCTGGGACGTGCTCGACGTCATGTCCCTACACCCGCCACTCGCCAACAAAGTTTCAGACACCTCAAGTACCACGCCTTGATCGTCGTTGTGGCTTCTTTTTTTGTTCGATGAGCAGAGCTCGAATTGTAAATTCTTAATTGCCGACTCGACAGTACCAAAGATCATGAGTGCTTCGTTCGGGCAGCATTTCTGGTGCGACGTTGAGTAAATGCTTTTACAGGCATCAATTGCAATGCACAGCAAATGAATTGTGGATCCACACAAATTGCTTGAGATGCCAGCGTGACACCTCAGCACGGCAGATCTACTTTGTGAGGAGGCAGACGAACATGGGAAAAGACGGGAAAAGAGAAAAAAAATGAAACGACACAGGCGAAAATCCACGTTGGGCCCTCGTCTTTAGGGGCGGCTTTTGTGGGATTGGATGTAGTCCATCACGGCCTTGTAGATGAAGCGATATTGTGCCTACGACAACACCCGTGCACACACATGGTAAGAAGCATGTATTGTTTTTTGTTTTGTTTTTTGTTTTTTTCTGGTTCTACTATTATTTTGTCAAGAGTAACATACCGCTGTCTGGATCATGCCTGAGCGCTGTCCACGCAGCTTGTGAATGATGCTTTGGATGTCAATGTCGCAGTCAATGCCTGTCAAATGACCAACATGATGGAGGCAAAGAGACTAACCGTGAGCACCGCACAATAGATAGACTTCAAGCGTTGAGCCTTCTTGATTTTTCTCGCTTCACGATGGTGCGACAACTGACCGTAGTGGCGGATGAGGTCCAGCACAATGTCAATGACCAAGAAAGTACCGGTGCGACCGATACCAGCACTGCAAGGCCCGAGGTGCACCAACGACTGTTAGGACATGCTCCCTGCACCTTTGAAATTGGTCTCGCGGATTAGCATGTACTTGCCTGCAGTGAACCAGCGTTGGGCCGAGGCCGGGGATGCTCTTACGCAGACGGTCGCGATGCTGGCGAATTTTCATGATAAGCTGCAAAAATTCACGCTCGGGTGGCACGCCTACCACGTTGTTCATATCAGATGGAAAGTCCATGAGCATGCCCTCCCCATCATCACAGGAGCGGCACCTAGCGTCGTACCGTGGTCAGGCCAGGACGTGTAGTGGTATTGGTAAATCTCGCGAGGATCGCCTTCGCCTGTTGTCAATGCAGGTATCAATGAGGACGACAGAGGAAAAGAAGCGATAAAACGGGTAAGAGGAGAAAAGAACAAAACGCATGGTTCATTGTCGCCGCTTTGGTGTTGTCTGCACGCGGTTGTAGCTGTACACGTACCAACGGCAACGCTCATGCGACGGACCGTGTACGCATCAAAGTTGTCTTCCGTAAGAAGCTCGACAACATAATTGCCAAAACGCGCCGGTCGCCGTTCGCTGCTAGGCCAATAAGGCGTGCACTTGTGCTGCAAAGCAGGTAAATTATGATGAGTTGTACGAGGCCCTAAAAGCCATACCTTTGCTCACTCATCAATGACATGAACCAACACACCTTGCCCTTCTCAACCGGATTAGTGGCCATGACAACCAGACGGCCTGAGTTCCCGTGCACAGTCCAGCGCAAACAAGCCAAAATAGAAAGCGAGACATAGAGCGTGAGCAAGAGAAATGCGGCAAGCAAGTCTTGCATGTCTGCGTTAGAAGGTGAGCAGAGGCTGTTGGAGAAGCATACAGTTTTGTTCGACAATCATTTGCCAAAAGTCAGCCACCGTGTCGGGCATAGTGCCTTGCGACGCAATGTAGGCCTTGTCAGTGCCTGGCGCTTCGCCGTTGATAAAATTGGCGTTGATGTAGTCGGCGCCAATCACGCCATCAGGAACGTTGCGGAGCTTGACGCGAGTGTGATCGTCTGCACAATGGAGGTACACACGTGAGCTCACGGAACCACAACGCTTCAACTCGGTTTGTGCACGCGCAGTGCACAAATTGATAAGAAAAGAACAAGAGCAAAGCAGGCAATGGAGAAGAGATACAAGTTGTGTTGGCGGGGCAAGGTGGACCTACAGGGCAAGATGTTCTTGTAGCGATTCTTTGACTTGTTCTCGATGCGAGCGCCTTCCATGCGATCAAACTTGTGTTGGTGCTCCATCGTCTGGAGTTGCTCAAACTCCTCATTGAAACCAGCCTTGCCAAACTCCTCCTCGGTTTCCTGCAGATGCATTACAACGTGAGTTAGTCAGCGGGCACAAAGGGCAGAATGACGGCAGGGGATTTCAATATCAAGCCAAGACAGGGGAGGGATTGACGCTTCGTGCCTTGCTGAGTTCAATAAAACGCCCATCAATGCTGGCCAGGTTGAGACGGGTGGCATTAAAGGGCTAGTCGTTTGAAATTGGGGTGGAGAAGCACAGTGCGTGTGGGCGGTGAGTGTTGGAAAGCCTGGTGGAAGGCAGCGGGGGCTGTGCAAGAAGTCGCACCTTGAGCAAGTGCACAACGTTGCCATTGGCTTCCACCAAGGGCTTGCGTTTGTAATATTCCACTGCAAGAGAGCGTGAGACCGCCGTTAGCAGGCGCTTTGCGACGGACGGGGTCAAAGGAAAGGAAAGCGCAGCAGGGCATACCGAGGGAGGTGAGATCGGTAAACGAGGCACCGCCGCCGACATCGAAAGAGCCACCGTTGTTGCGAATGATAATGTGAGAGATGGCATCTCCACAGCTGTTGCAGGCCAGAAGAACTATGAGTCTGGCCAGATCCAGGGGCAGAGAGCGGAGGGCTGCCGATGACGTTGGGCTCAAGGCGCAGGGGTCCTACCGGACTGAGAGGGCAAAGCGACCAGGTTGGGACTGGGAGGCGCGGACGAGAAAGCTGCCGTGCTCGCCGCGCTCACGCAGGGCCGCCTCGCTGTCTGGGCCGGACATTTGACCATGGAACCAGCGCTCAGAGGTTGGGTCCTCGCTGAGGAGCGGGTGTCGCAGATCAATAACATCACCATCCACTTCCTTGAGCTGAACATGTTTGGAAAGGGCGCGGCATGAGAGTGCAATTTGAGAGGGCAAAAGGATAATAGGCCAATGGTGGCAGGCCCCAAAAAAAAAAAAAAAAAAAAAAGAGGAGGGGGCGGGGGGACGAGTCCAAGTGGGTGGAGTCAGAGATGTGGGGTTCAAGTCTGACCTCGCCCGGGTGGGTCGTGTAAAACTGAATCAGTTCGGTCAAGTTGGCAAACTTTTCGCCGCCATACAAGTCGAGAAAGTCACCACTGTTTTGAATCTTGATGTGAGTGACCGAGGCACCGCGGCTGTGTGGGAGGAGAACGGTATTTGGTGAGGTCCATTCCGAGCCGCGGGGTGATCACCAGATCAATGATGAGCTGAGCTGTTTGTGACGATCGACAGTGGCAGGCGACTCAGGGACAGAAGACACGCGACACACCGGACAGAGAGAGCATAGTCTCCTTTGTTGCTCCGGCTTTGTCGCACGAGGAACGAGCCGTCAAAGCCCTGGGTGAGCAGCATTCGCTCGGCCTCCTCGCCCGAGATGTTGGGATGAAACCATCTATCGCGTGGCCATGGCACAAGGCTCTGTCAGGTTTACGGGTGGTGGTGCAGGGGGCATCGGAGAGCCGATACCGTGCGTCTAGAACGTGGTCTACTCACTTGCGAGCCATTGTGTCAGTACCTAAAGGTCATTCCACGGCCAGAAGCGTTGCGCGCGAGGTACGATCAGCAGCAACCAAGATGCGTGAGTGTACCATGGCCAATCCACCGCAGTACCAACAACAACAATCCCTGTCCCCCCTCCGCCTCTCTCTCTCTCTCTCTCTCTCTCTCTCTCTCTCTCTCTCTCTCTCTCTCTCTCTCTCTCTCTCTCTCTCTCTCTCTCTCTCTCTCTCTCTCTCTCTCTCTGTGCCACCACCACCCCAGGCAACGGCCAACCATACGAACAACGGCCCGCACTGGGACCCTGACCGAGCGAGACCCTTTACGCGCTCGTGTGTGTGCGCGCCCGTGTGTGTGTGCGTGCGTACCTCTTGAAATCAAAAGCAGCTTGAGGATGATGAACAGAAGACACAGAGGAAGAGACTCAGAGACTCAGAGACAGAGAGAGAGAGAGAGAGAGAGAGAGAGAGAGAGAGAGAGAGAGAGAGAGAGAGGACCAGAGACACAGAGACACAGAGACACAGAGACACAGAGACAGAGACAGAGACAGAGACAGAGACAGAGACAGAGACAGAGACAGAGACAGAGACAGAGACAGAGACAGAGACAGAGACAGAGACAGAGACAGAGACCAGACAGAGACCAGACAGAGTGAGAGAGACCGAGTGAGAGCACGCCAGAGAGACAGAAAACAAACAGAAACAAAGAGAGAGAGAGAAACAAGAGAAAGGAAGAGTCAAAAGAACCAAAAAAAAAAAAGGAAACAAAGAGCAGGGAGGCACAGGGGAGGCCCGGGTAGCTCCGGCCATCGGGCACACACACGAACACACACACACACACACACACACATTCATACAAAAATGCACAAATGCACAGAGGCAGACATGAGTTGTGGCGAGGGATCAAGCAAGACGCCTTCAATTGTTGTGTTTTTAACTTCTCCGGCAACGCGTCTTGTGACAAGCAAGTTTACTCTTGATCTAGTCGGCCTTTTTGGTTTTGGCACTTGGGGTAGGTGCTTTGGCTGGAAATGCCATGTGGAGGTAGGTACACACCACCACGAGGGGCAGGGCCACCAGCTTGGCCGTGCTTAGGGGATTACCAGCCACCAGAAAGTCGGCCAAACCCGTGATGACGATGCCGGCCAAAATGGCAAACCCCTTGCGCACGCTGCCGGCATACTTGACCACAAGGCCAACCACAATGCCACCGGCAGCCTGCGAGAGGCACGGAATCATCGTGCTGGGAGCAAAATGATAAAGGATGCCCGTGCCCCGAACCGCCTGCAGGTCGTTGGACAGGAGCAGCTTGACCAGCAGCGCTATGGAACTATACACGCCCAGCTCCATGGTAAACAAGAGGCTGTTGCGCTGCCTCTTCTACCGTGTAGCCAAGGATGAGCCGAACCCAGCCGAGCATCGTGAGTCATGAACACAATGCGGCGAGAGAAACACCCCCCCCCCCCCTTCGTGAATAAAATAAAACTAAAAAAAGTGGTGCTGGCTGGCTCGTTCGAAGCGGGTTTACCTGCAGATTCATCTGTGTGATGGCGCTAGCCAAGCCTGAGAGCATAGAGGCCAAGAAGACGGGTCCCACACCACCCAGGAGCCAATGCGCGTAGTCCACCTCGGGCTTGCCTGATGACGTGGCCTGTCCCTGTTGGGTCAGCAATACAGAGGCCCCTAGAAGAGAGGAAGCACCATAATGTGTCGAGTTTGGAATTTCAACCCAAGCGCAACATGACAAGGTCAGAAGAAAGAAAACAACAAGCCATGGGCCAGCGACATCTCTGCTTGGCAGGATGACGTACCAAACATGCCACCCAGGGCGATGCACTGAATCAGCGACTGTGCCTTGCCCAAAATCAGATAAACACAGATCGCCGCGAAAATCGTTTTGGTCTGGTTGATCAGATTGACCGTGAGCCCATCCAAGTAGGCATAGCCCGCCAACATTAGCAAGTTTTGACATGAGTAGATGATCGCCGGCACGCCGGCAGCACGAATGCTATCTACGCAAGGGAGCGTACGGCAGCAGCACAGAAGACCATAAAATCAGCAATTGGACAATTTGACGACGACATGGGGAAATCAAAGGATTGCATGCATGATCGCGCATTGCAAACAGCTGCGCCTACCTGCCAAGGTCCAACCCTTGAGCGCCTTGGGCAATTCACCCGAGATGTAGAGCATGCCCAGAGCCAGCACAAACTTGCTGAGCTGTGAGGCACGCAGCATCGGACGGCTGAGATGTGATCTGCTGTTCCGCATGCCAAGCTGGACCGAGCTAAAAACACGCTCATCATTCCAGAAACCAGCGAGGCAGCGAAAAGGATACCTCTGTCACCAGCACGACCACCACCGTGTGCGCCTTTTGGTCTAGGTACAGCTGATTGAACAACGGTTGCAGGCCAAACTGAAGCGCCAGCAACAGCATAAAAAGCACCCCTCGTCCCTCCATCCTTGAACGTTTCCACCACCACAATCTCCTTTGGATCAATCAAAGCCCAACGACGCTGCCAAGCCAGCCGATGCGCCGTCGCCGCGCCGTCGCCAGAAAAAAACAGAAAAATGCTCCAGAAAGTGCGCGCTGCGTCACTACCAACTGTAACAACTTTCATCATGGCCCCAGCTTGACGATTGCGACATCGAAAAAGGTCACTGATGCCATTTTTTTTTTTTTTTTTTTTTCATTTTTTTTGGTGTGGACGACAACGATGGTGCACAAGATGATGCTGGTGCGGGTGGCGGTGTTGGCCATCGTGGCGGCGGCGGCGGCGGCGGAAACGACGATCAACACTGTGCCTGAGATTGCCAAGGGTGGTGAGACGGCGTTTTTTGACTCAAAGGTCTTTACTGGCCTGCTTTTGGGCGACTGGGGCGGGTAAGTGTGCGCACCGTTCTCACCTGCCGCGAATGCGTACGGACGATCAGCCCAAACGCTGGAGGAGGAGTTTTGCAGCACGGCCAAGATGACATTGAATGTCATTGCGGCAGGGCAGAGATCTGGTCACCCCTTGCTCATGTGTGATATGTGTGTGCTTGCTTGTCATTGTTCTTGATGTGGCTCTGTGCCGTTCAGAACCAACAAGAGCCCGTACACCGAGCCCGGACAGGTGGCTTGCGCAGCAAGCCTGGGCGAGGTTGCTGCCAATCTCGATGCCGATATTGCCCTCCTTCTTGGCGGTTTGTCACTGCCTGGCCGTGGACCCCACCCGTCCATTTGGTGCAACGACTGGCTCACATGATCTCACTCAGCATCTGATCATTGCAATGGCCTTGTCAACAAACTCCTTTCCCGTTTGCACGCTGTTACCTTGACACTGGTCAGACAACTTTTACGACTCTGGTGTGCATGGCGATGAGCACGACGCTCGCTTCGAGGAAACGTTTGAGAACGTCTACACCGCCGACAGCCTGCAAGATATTCCCTTTTACGTGGTAGGTAGAGCCACGGCAGATGCCGAGCTGCGGCTGGGCGAACCTCAAACTCACAATCGAGCGCGGCTGATAGGTGGCCGGCAACCATGATTGGCTCGGCAATGTATCGGCTCAGATCGGCTACAGCACGGTGAGTGGTTGCAATGCAAGAGTGTGCGATGCATGCCCAACGGCTTGGCCGTCAGGCGTTGGGCACGTGCCTTTCGCTCACACCCAAGGGCTCACGACTGGCTTGTTGTTTTTATTAGCTAAGCGCGCGCTGGATCTTTCCCTACTATTTCTACACGCGAAGCTTTTCGTGGCCCGGAGAGACGCGCAACGTGACAATGGACGTGCGTTCTTTTTTTTTTTTTTCCTTTTTTTTTTTTTTCTTCTGCTTTTCTTTTTTTTTTTTTCTTTTTTTTTTTTTTTTTCCTTGCTGGCAACCGCCAAGACAAAAGGCTTGTGCATCGTTGCTTGAAACCCTCTGACAGCGTGTTGTGCATGCGTACGCAGATTGTGTTCATCGACACCATCTTGCTCTCGGGCAACTCTGATCTCTTGGAAGACAAGGTATTCGTTGATGAACAGGGGCGCAGCTTGCTGATGCAAGCAGGCATCACCGTGCTCACGGCCACACGTTTTTTTGTCACAGTTTGGCGAGCTCCAAGGACCGGCTGATCCTGTCATGGCGGAGACGCAGTGGGCCTTTATCGAAGCTGCGCTCAACTCCTCGCAGGCCGATTATCTCTTCACTGCAGGCCATTACCCCGTATGGAGTGGCTGCCAGCATGGTCCGACCCTGTCACTTGTGCGCAAGCTCAAACCCATGCTGGAACAATACAAGGCCACCGGTCATTTGGCAGGCCATGATCACTGCTTGTACGTCTCGCGCCCAATGCTTCTTGTCTTTTTACGCTCTCCTCTTGGGCAAGATCTGTGATTCCGCAACAATTCTTCGTTTCTCTTCATTCACGGCCTGCTCTGACACATGTGCAGGCAATACATTGACGAGGGCAAGGGCCCTGTTTATCCTCAATCTGGTGCTGGCGACAACTGCTGCTACCACAACAAGCACGAAAAGTCGTGCCCCAAGGGCTCGATCAAATTCAACATGTGGAACGACGGCTCAGGCTCGCCGATCGAGGGCGGCTATGCCACCTTCACCGCCACAGAGGCGGAGGTCAAGTTTCAGTTTTACGCGGCCAACGGAACCGTCCTCTTTGAATCGCCTCCCGTTTTGCCTCGCGAACTCTAAATGTTTAGATGGGTCCTTCCAGAGCCACTCATTTTAGAGCTGCACCCCCCTCTCGTGCGGCACAGCTCTTGATTGCTTTGCCACCCTCTCAGATCAATCAATCCATTGCTCTGAGTATGCCCTCTTCATTTCAGCTCACCCTCTGTCCTCAGCAAGATGCCAGCATCCGCCTCACCAACCGATAGAAATCGGCACCTAGAACCCCCCCCCCCCCAACCACACACACACACACACACACACACACACACACACACACACACACACACACACACACCTCCCAATTTGTCACGTAACACCAGTTACTCCATAGTCAGTCGTATCTCTCACCATCCTCACCCCACCTAGCACAGTAGCATCATTAAAAATGATTTCCGAATGCAGAAGGAGAGAGAGATTCAAGATCTTGATGTTTTTGTTTTTGTTTTTGTTCTTTGCGTGTGTGTGTGAAAATTGTTATGAGCATCATGAAAACTTTAGGCAAGCAGCTGGCGGGGAGCAGGCCGTATGGGCTGATCGTGGTCCTGGGATGGCTGTTGCAGAGCCAGAGCTGGTTGCAGGTGGCGGGCAAGATTGTTGTCGTGGAGTTGCCGGAGCAGATTAGCCAGGTGCCGACCGGCGTCAACTACGACAACCCGTTTTACGCCACCAACATCTCTGGCACTGTCATTGGCTACAGCGCCAACCAGTGAGTTGGACTCTGTGATCGACTACATGGTTTCATCACAGTGGGGTGGCCTTGCTGCGAGCACTGCACTCCCTCACCATAGCCACTTTTGCCTAGAGTATGCTATCGCATCACGACTGGCGCCACGGTGGATGCAGTCCTGCCCGAACCCGTGCCCATCAACTTGTCCCGTGGCTCCGCCCTGGACACGTGCGGCAGCTGGCTCAACGCCGTTATGTATGACCCCAGTGAAGGTGATGCCGGCTTGCCCGCACGGACTCGACAGTTTAACAGCCTTTGACGGCGATTCTTTGCCGCGCTATCCTCATCGCTTTTGTTTGGGTGCGGGCCCTAGATGTGGTTCGGGGCTGGTATCATGAGGAATGGGAGTGCGACTACGCCCGCAACTCCTATACCAATAAAAGCATTGCCTACGCCGAATCTCATGACGGCGGTAAGTCAAGCACTTCCACCAGACGATGTCTTCCAAAAGAGAGCCAAGCACGGAGGGTGAATCCTGAAGGAAGAATTTGATGTGTACAAGGGCTGCCGATCGCCTCAAACTGATGCGTCCATCATCATCATCATCATCATCACCATTATCATGCAAATGTGAGCAGGCTACAACTTTAGCAAGCCCAACTACCCCGACAACTACATCATTACCAGCCCGCCTGGCAATTCCTCCACAACACACCAGACTGGTGAAGGAGATCACACTGGTATGATACTCATCCACGCTGACCCGGTGCACACCCCGCGGCAAAGTGTACTCATGCCGCCATGGTTGCGTCGTGTTTTCGCACATGTCCAGTCGTGCGGGTGGGCGACTACTATTATCTCTATTTCCTAGACTGGAACGCCCAGCCCACGGGACCTCGCGTGGCCGTGGCTCGTAGTCACGTCCAAGACGGTGGACGTCCCAACTCTTGGTGGAAATGGCATCACGTTCGTGCCTGTCAATGTAGATGCCGTTACCTGACGCAACCTCTGAAGAGGCAAGATCCTTTCCCTAATCAAGTCCTGTGCACGATGCTTTTGCTTTGCAGGGTAACTTTAGTTCTCCTGGTCGAGGAGGCGAGTGTGACGCCCTTGAGGGTATCGCAAGTGCTTCCAGCGTGCGCTATCGCACACGACAGAACGACTTTGTGGCAGTCGAAGTGCGTGCTCTCCGATGGGTGTGATCTGTCTCGCCTTCTAAAAACTCCAGAGCACTTCTCACGCGCCCGCTGGACTGCTGTCCTCCTATCTCACGCAGAACATTGGTGCACTCGGCGGACTGGGCATGGTGCATTCCACCGACGGGTTTCACTTTGCCGCGCTGAACGTATCCCTTGTTCCGTTGATGGCGTAGGTTAAAGGCATGAGATTCTGCATTGTTGTGGTAACCTTTGTTTGTACACTTTAGCCGCCGCAGCTTGACGCTCATACAGAATTTGCCCATAGCCAAACGTGGGACCGCGAAGCAAACTCGCCCGAACTATATGCCTATATCTCCCTTGTGGGTCCTGGTGGAGCAGAGGACATTGACACCAACTTTTATCTCTACTACACCTACCTTGAGGTATGCATGTTGGACCTCCGCAGCAACAGCCCCGCCCAAAGCTGAGAGGTGCAGCAAAGGTGATGCAGATTTCGAAGATCGTGTACATTTTGCCCTTCCAATTTTGTCGATAGCCTGGTGCATCGTTTGCAGAGCGATATTTGGTGCGGCGGCCGCTCGCGGTGAGTATCAGCGCCCTCTGGTGTTGTACGACAGAATCCTATCCGCCTTGGGCTGATTCGACTTTGCTGGTAGGTGCCCGATCTTTCCGCTACAGAAACACTTTTGGCATTTCAAGGCGGCAGCAACGGAACCCATGCGTGGGCCACGACAGCACTCATGTTACGCGCATACAACTACTCTGCGCGTACTCTAGGCTATCTGCTGACCCGGCCGGCATCTGGTACTGGAGATGCGTCCTTGCCCCCGCCTCCCGTGTGTACGCCTGCTGCATCCATCCTGATCCTTAATTTTAAACGATGGTGATTGTAGGACGTCGAGCGCTGTATGACTGCTATCTCAATGCTTCCGCCGTATGTTGCAACGTCTTGGCCTGTCTTGCCCTTGCCCCGGATCCAGCCAGGAACGTAAACGTCGCTACATGTTTGTGCGATGTGCACTCGAACGTTGCTGTCCTGCTGGCTAGGTTTATATGACGGGTTTGGAGGGCGAGTGCGCCGATGGCATCATCCTGCGCACACTAGGCTATGCTGCAGATGCGGCCACAACGTTGCCAGCAGCGAATGGCTTTGCCCCAGTCCAACTGTGGTGCGTTTGGTTTGCTTTTCGGCCGCCCGCAGATCGCAACGGCTTCTCAGCAGGTGTGATTGTATCGGGGATACGCGTGGTTTGTAGGCGATGCAAGGATGCTTCGAGTGCGCGCTACATCACCACGACAAGCGCGTGTGCTTCTGGGGCAACCAGCTCAAGTCTGGGTTGGATTCTAACTCGCACACAAGCATGAATGCACTTGTAAAAGCAGAAACAAAAGCGCCTGTAACAGAGCAAAACTTGACATTGGGCGCGAGCACGCTCAGCGTGTCTAGGGGTAGCAGTAGCATGCGCGCAGGTGTTGAATGACACCTGCCACAATCGAGTGGCCCCTTTTCTTCTTTTTCTGATGAAGCAACCCTGCCGTCACACTCGTCTGACGTAGCTTGCTACACACACACACACACACACACACACACACACACACATACTCACTCACTCACTCACTCACTCACACGCGCGCGCACACACACACACACACACACACACACACACACACACACACACACACACACACACACACACACACACACACACACATATCCTTGACCCAAGGCGCAAGGGCGTAAAAGAGGAGCATTTAACTGTCGCAAGCTCAAGTGCGCTTGTGGGCCACGTGCAGGTCATCCATGCCAGCTGTGACGGCACTGTGAGTTCGATCAATGACACTCTCGATGTGGTCCAGGTGCTCGCGTTGATCAGTCAAGAGATCACTAGTATCACGCATGATGCTGTTGATGGTGGACATGTCTTGTTCTAGGAGGCGTATTTGTTCATTTCGATGTGCAATCCGCTCCTGTGACTCGGCGAGTCGATGTTCATCGTCCTCGATCAGTTCCATCTGCAGAGTTGCCGGTTGAGCCATGCTATCATCAGCGAGGACATGTTCCTGGTGGTCCACGGAACCGGGTCCGCGAGGGTCAGTTTCTGCTGCTGCGGCGCCCTTGGAGATGATAACCCCGCGGTCCTTGGCCTTGGATTTGAGCGACTCGATGCGCTCCTGGAGAGCGACCAGCCATTCTTGCGCCAACGAAGCGGAAGCGCGGAAACGATACACCCGGGTCTCATTGCAAGGGCTAATTTCAAGATAGACCATGTTCTGGGCCGTGGTACTGCTATCGTTGGTAATACGGTTGATAGCCACGTGTGCGCCTTTGAGCCAGATATCACCTGACATGATAAGCGAATGGTGAGGGACACCCAAGGCGCAGTTTTCATGCCCCGACGCGAGACAAAGGCCTGAAAAGAACGGCAGCCCTACTCAGCGACAAGGAGACGAAGCGTCACGGCCACGGTGGGCACCAACCTTTGGGTGCTACGTCGGTTGGCACCTTGTAGTACTCTAAGCGCGCTGCCCGAATCTCCACCCATCGCTGCTGCCAGGCACGACTAGAGGAGCGAATGAGGTAGGGTAGGTGAGGGGCGCGGCGACAGAACAAGGACCAGCGCAACATGACAGCCAGCTCGTTGTCAAGAACGTCATACTTGAGTTGGCCCTTCTTCTCGAGAAAGCCAGCCTTGAAGGCAGGCTCGCGAAGACTGGCAATGGCAGCCCGCACTTGGGCATCGCCCTCGGTACCCTCTGCAGTCGCTGGAAAAGGCAGACACAAAAATGAATCAAACAGCCGGGAAATGTTCAGAGCCGCCGCTGGGTAGAGCTGGCAAGAGCAGTGCAGCGATGTCACGGGTGGTCCGTTGAACAGGAAGCCCAAGGCGGACGGGTGTGATTCCCAACCTGAGGCGGAACGAGACGTGCGCACAACGACGTCGTGCTGGAGTGGTTCGGTAGGGCAGCTGTCCGCGCGTGCCTGCCATGACAAAAAAATGGTGTGTGGAGTAGATGATGCAGCGCCACCAGCGTTAGAGGGTGGCACAAAGGCCTGTGCGGGCGGTCACATGCACGGGCACCTCCAGCCCACCTTTGGCGAGGCTTGGCGCAGGATAGCGGCCTGCCACAGCCGCATGCGATCCTTAGAGCCACGTAAATGGTACACGCGCTTGCCCGCTGGGACTGTAATGTGTAGGCGATGGCGCCCTTGGGCATCCTGCATGGCCAAAGGCGAAGGGAGAGATGAGGATACCGCTCATCGAGCATTCGCAGAGCAAGAGATGCGACGTCGTACAGGTGCCTCATCCAGCTGAACGGTGGCGCCTTGGATGTCAAATTGACCCTTGGGCATCGCATCACTACGCGCTTGGCGATAAGTCACCATCGAGTCCCGAAGCTCAAAGTACCTGCATCACCGTAGCCGCCGCCATAATCACACCATGAGCGCGAGGTACATCCAGCAAAAAAAAAAGCCACTTCCCAGCCTAGCCCGCCAGGGATACAAAGGACCACCACAAGCACCTCTTACCTGCTCTTCCAACCAGTGTTGACATGACCCTGCTTCTCAAGCCATTCCTCCAACACGGGCTCACGCCTCACACTGTCCGCCGCCATTTCCGCGTATGGTCAGAGACTAGATAGAGACACACACAGAGAGAGAGAGAGAGAGAGAGAGAGAGAGAGAGAGAGAGAGAGAGAGAGAGAGAGAGAGAGAGAGAGAGAGAGAGAGAGAGAGAGAGAGAGAGAGAGAGAGAGAGAGAGAGAGAGAGAAGAGAGAGAGAGAGAGAGAGAGAGAGAGAGAGAGAGAGAGAGAGAGAGAGAGAGAGAGAGAGAGAGAGAGAGAGAGAGAGAGAAAGAGCCAGACAGACCATAAGACTCGGATGAGAGACCAGTGCACACGGCTGTGCAGGGCTTGGGCATGGGTGGCTTGTCTGCTAGGGCAAGGCGGCCAGCTGTATGGAACAGATTTAATATTATTCTTCACAGCATCATGTCCGGGTGGGTGGGTGTGAAGCGCGGCAGACTTTGTTGAAGATGCGATTGAAAAGGAAAGAAAATGAGCGGCCGAGAAGAGGCGCACAAGAACAAGAGCTACCATGAGAAGGAAAAAAAAAAGATGCGCCGCAAAGGCACCTTCCGGGCCGCACGCAGCAGCCAAAGCAAAGCCGTCGGGCGTTTGGGGACGCTGGCACGTCGCAACGCAAGGGCACATTAGATGTTGGGAACGCAGGCCAAGAGGCGCAGCTCCTCGCTGCGGGTCCCATACATGTAATGCTCGACCAGATCGGCCAATGAATCAAAGGTGCGGTCGGGGCCAACATAACGATACCGGTGGCCCACGGCCTCGATGGTGTTGTGCAGGATCTGGACGGAAGGCGGAAGGGGGACATGGTCAGAAAGGCCGGTGCGCGCTTTGTCCTATCACGCGGGAACAGGGAGACAGGATGGCAGGGGGGCAAGCATACTCACCCGGCCGTGACGGCACATGGTAAGCGCATAGCACCGCGGCTTGGAGGCTGGTCGAATCAGAAACATGCCATCTTGCAGCCCCGCCTTGCGGAGCATGCTTTCAGCTTTCTGTCACCAGTACAGAGATAACGACGGGGTCAGAGCCAACGAGAGGGGGAATGGGGGTGGGGAGGAATTGCATTGCGTGTTGTCACACGTCCGCTTAACTACGAGGGGGCGGAAGCGGGGGCGGGCCAGACCTGGCGGTCAACGGTCATGTGAAACCAGGGTGGGTTATTTGGATTGACCGAGGGGGTCGGGGCGGGTGCCGGCATTGGGGCTGGCCGGGAGGACATGACTGGTACGGCTGGGCGGGGCATGGGTTGATGGTACTCCACAGGCAGATCCGGAAGCACCAAATCATCTTCATAGTCGGGCACTACGCGGGAGCGTGCAAGTTTTGAGAGGGAGCTGGCGGCGAGCATGGTGGGTACAGCAGGCCAGAGTTTGGAAAGCTGATGGAAGGACAACAAAACAAACCAGCTGGGGCGGCGCGAGGGGCTGGAATGGCAGGCGGTGGTCGAGCAGAAAGTGGCGTTGGCTGAGGACTATCCATGGGAGTTGGTAAGGGTCGCGCACGGCGCGGAATGTCAGGCCCCTACAGCAGACCACATGCCATGAGAAGGGCGCGTGAGACAAAATCCACAACGCTCGCTTGCATGTTGACTGGGATGGGGTCGCAAGGACATACGGATGAGGGACTACCGATGAGGGCGCCAGAGCCACGTAAGTCATCGTCGCGGACTGGCATGGCGGGAGGTGCTCGCACCACGCCCGAGGCCGGAGGTGGCAGCTGTAAGTGGGAAAATAAACACGACGCACGATGGTGAGGGGCGGACAAGGTCGCCGTATAAAAAAAAGGGCAAACGCGTGCAGTCGGCGGCAGGGGCAATGGCTGGACCGGGGCCGTACCGGGCGGCGATCTAAGCTGTTGTAGGCCTCTGAGCTCTGACTGCTGGCGGAGAAGGAGGGCTGAGACTGAAAGCCACCATCGCTCTGGTACCCTCCGGGCTGAGGGGGCAGGGGTCGCCGCTGCAAGTCAATGGGAACACCATTGTTCTTGAGGACAAAGTCGTCGGAAGGCAGCTGCAACGGCGGCCGGTTGTGAATCGGGGGAACGGGCGGGGGTCCCGTCTCGTCCTCTGACTCTGACTCTGATTCGTTCACGTTTTGCACCCATTGAAAGCCGGCCCGCTGGTTCCGCGCCATGGTTGCACGCCCTTGCAGCGGCCCAGCTCAGCAGCTAGCCAGGCAGCCGGCGTCGTTTGCGTGATTGATACCCCCCCGCCGCCTCGCCGTCGTGTTGTGCGCGCGCAGAGAGAGAGAGAGAGAGAGAGAGAGAGAGAGAGAGAGAGAGAGAGAGAGAGAGCGGGGCAGAGGGTTGAACGGGTCGATGGTGAAATGAAAGAGATGGGCAAAAGGCCAGGACGATTTGGAACGGTTTTCTTAGGCACATACAGTGGAAAGCAGAGAGATGACGCGAGGGGCTGTAATGTGCAGAGAGCCGAAGGGGCGGCGGATGCGACAAGATGTGGTCCAGCTGATTGGGCATGCGGCATGCGACAACTTTTAGACGGATTACGTCTGGGAATGTCAGATGTTTTCTTCGGTCGGTATTGCAACACCCATGCGGGTGTCAATATGTAGCTGATAATGACGTTTTGACCCCCAGACAATAAATGCGCAGTGTCAGTCGCCGCTGAGACGAGAACAGTTGAAGCGACGCATCATCATCCATAAGAAGAAGAAGAAGAAGAATTCGCAAAAGGGCGGCGGTATCAAGGAGAGGGCAGCTGGGTTGATGGGTCCCCGAGTTGAAGCCAGGCGGACGAGGCGGCGAAAGGGCTGGCGCGTGTTCAGGTTTAACTGCTCGCATGAACCACCGGGCGGGGGGAGCATTGTGGGGAGGCTGATAGGGAGACTCTGCGGGAGCGAAGAATGGATTGGAGGAAATGGCAGAAGAGAAACGACATTCAAGGGTGATCCAATGTAGAGAAGCGAAGCGAGGTTGGAGTTGGTCAGAGGGACAAGTCCATCGTGAATAAATGCTGACATTTATCCATGGTGGCATCAAGGTCTTTTCAGAGAATGCGTTAGTTTTGCATTCGCATGATAGAGAGACGGCTTGACCCGGATGGCCGAGGTAGAGAAAGACCTTTGTAGTTTTCTCGTTTTTCCGGCAGCAGCAACAGCAGCCGCTCAACCGCTCCAGCACGGCGCTGGACACCCGACAGGTACGGCGGATCCCCGACAACACGACGATACCAACGATGTGACTCCACAAGCTGGCGAGCGTTGGGGCCCAGAGTAGCAAAGGGCTTTTGACGGGATCCGAGCAGAAAGGGCGCGGGGCAAATGTGTGTGTGCTTGTGTGTGTGTGTGCATGTGTGTGTGTGTGTGATCACGCAGGGATGAACGTCGGGGGCGGAGACCCTTGCCGGCTACTACTACCCAGGGCCGATCATGCCTCTGATTGATTGTTATTTTTATGTTGATTTTTTCTGTGGTGGTCTTGGGCTGGTCATGCTCTTGCCGTTCACCCTGACCCGCACCCGCGCTCTTGCCCTGTGCTCCCATAGCTCGGCGCTTCAGACCACCCACACACCGCGCGCGCGCGCGCGAGGGGGAGGGGGCAGTGTTTGATTTCTATCCACCGGCGACAAATTGCGTTTTGCTCTACTGTTGTTGTTGTTGTTGTTGTTGTTGTTGTTTCATTTTTATTTTTTTATCGTTTTTACTTTTTTACTTTTTTTTTTTTCACTCGCTCAAGGCGCTCAAGATCATTCTCGAGGAGCAGCTCAGGGGACGTTTGCCCCTCGCTTGCGCGGCTTGCTGTTGATCGCTGTCTCCCCTCTTTGCCTCTGTTCCCCGGTTGATCTTGGGGGATGGAGCAGGCGGCTTTGCTGCGGGACGATGGCTCCCCCAATGTGTCGGACGTTGAGGGTGGTCTGCGCTCGGCTGTAGATGACGAGACTTGCGTACGTCAATTGGCCCGTGCCGCTGGGCCCTGGTGATGGTGGTCGCGGTGCGCTTGCGCTCGCGCTGCGGCGTTCTCACCTCGGATCTTTTGCATCCGCAGCCGGCGGTGCTGGACCTGGAGCAGGCCTTTCACCGCATCGGCTACGGCTGGCAACAAATCCGTGTTCTTGTGATCTGTGGCCTCTGCTTCTGCACTGATAGTATCGGTTGGTTCACGTCTCCTGTGTGTCGCGCGCCACTCATGCCTGCTCGTGTCTGCTCGCGTCTCGATAACACTCTCAAACCCTCGCTTGCCACCCGGCTTTTGGTTTTCAGAGGTCGGTCTGCTCTCCTTTTTGCAGGCCGAAGCCAAGGTAGACTTTCACCTCTCCACTACCGAGGAATCGCTCCTCACCTCCATCGTCTTTGCCGGCGAGCTGACCGGTTCGTCCATCTTGTTCTCGTGCCGACCGGCGTGCAGGCATCATCCCAATCATTTCACGCATGTCTGCACCCGTCAACCCCCAGGTGCCTTGATCTTTGGACCCATGGCTGATCGCTATGGTCGCAAAGCTGCTACGTTTGCCTCGGCTGCCCTTGTCGCCATTGCTGGCGTAGCCAGGTACGCGCGACTCAAGGGACACCGCCCACATGGGTTTCTTGCTTGATTGCCCTTGTTCCGTTATCGTGTTTGTTTGTTTGTTTTTCTTGATTTTTTTTTTCTTTTTTCTTTTTTGACCGATCGATGTTCACGGGGTTGCCACTGCCGTCTCGCTTCCTACAGTGCATTTGCGCCCAACTTTGAGGTTTTGGTTGCGCTGCGCGCCTTTGTCGGCCTGGGCATTGGTGGCATGGCCGTCCCCTTTGACATCTTGGCCGAGTTTATGCCCTCGGAATATCGTGGCAAGGGTATGTCATCTGCTTCGAATTGTGGGTGGGGCTTTTATTCTTGTTTTTTTTTCCTGACCCCGAACTTGACTGCACGTGCCGAGCACTGTCCGTGATTTGTTTTGTTTTCGTTTTGCTTCTGTCGGCCTGAACCTCACACCTGTTTTGCGGGTGGCTCGGCACGCAGCCTTGATGGGCATTGAATTTTTTTGGACCTTTGGCACGTTGTTTGTCAATGGACTGGCGTGGGCCATGCTCTCGGCTGAGGGCTGGCGCCTTTTGGTTGGGTTGTGCTCAGTCCCCGTGGTCTTGGCAATGCTCTCGTTTCCCTTCATGCCAGAAAGCCCGCACTGGCTTTTGACGGTTGGGCGATCTGAGGATGCAGTCGTGGTTCTGCGCCGCGCGGGTGAGCTCAATGGGCGGCCTGGCGCTATTGGGCCCAACACGCGAATCGTTCTTCATCACGAGACGACCCCCAGCATCAAGTATTCCCTGAGCTCGTCCCCGCCGTCTGCGAAGAAGTACAGCAGGACCGATGGTGATGGCACGAGCGACAGCGACAGCGATGAAGAGCGCGAGCGCCGGGCGCAAGTCACCATCCAAGATGACGCGCAGAGCGTGGGAAGCCTCAAGGAAGAGGCAGCACACAACTCGATGAGTGTGCGGGCCCTGTTCCAGGCCAAGTACCTGCGCACAACGCTGCTGCTGTTCACCACGTGGTTCTCGACGGGATTGACCTATTACGGGACGGTGCTGATTGCGCCCGAGTTTTTCTCGCAGTCGGATGATCCGACGGACTTTAACTATCCGTCGCTCTTCATCACCTCCCTCGCCGAGCTCTTTTCGTGTACACTGGCCTTTTTCCTGATTGATCGAGTCGGGCGCAAGGCGCTCTCAGGCTGGGCATACCTCACCTGCGGTGTGTTCACGGCCATCCTCATGGGGGCCAAGCACATGCCCAAGGGTCTGGGCATTGTGTTGCTCATGGTGGCGCGCGGGTCCATTTTCATTGGCACGAGCACCACCTGGGTGGTGACGCCCGAGCTGTACCCGACAACCGTCCGTGCGGCTGGGCACAGCTGGTGCAATGCCCTGGCGCGCGTCGGAGCCTTTGCTACCCCGTATTGGGGCAACACGGAGGCCGTGCCTTTTGAATTGCGCCTGCTTTTCTATGCCGTCTTTGACGTGGTGGCCGCCGTGGCCTCCTTCTCTTTTCCGAAGGAGACGGCCGGCAAAGCGCTCATGGACGATTAGACGGCAAAAGTTTCAAGAGAGACCCTTTTTTTTTCTATTGTTTTGTCTTTGAAGTGTGCATGTATGTGTGACTGACTGTGAATGTATGGATGTGTGCACATGCGCGTGCAGGCTGAGAGTGGCCGAGTGCCTGTGATGGTAAAAGACGGCAGGGCAGGCGCGAACGCAAACGTTTAGAAGTAGGGGACAATCAAACACGCGAACGGATTTTATCTTTGCTTTTGTCTGACTTTTTGTTTTGTCTGACTTTTGGTGGTGGCTGAATGTCAGACAGAACCAGTGGGAGTTCTTAAGAATCCGTGGGGGTTGGATTGGTTTTTCTTCAGAACCAGTAGAGTACCACGTCAAGCCGCGTGGATGGCGAGACCCACATGCCAGACGTTTATGTCCTATTATGGTGTCCTATATTTTGTGGAACTGCTCGCGTTACTCCCATCGATTCCCACACGCCCGCCTACCCAACACCACTCCGCGCTCCATACCCTGCTGCATGCTTCTTTTGTTCGGGGCACATGCGCTTGGCATGTGTGAACGTCTCTCTCCAACTCTCGTGCCTGAACAACGATGGCCGCCCCGTGTTGTCGGGCGGGATGACGGGTTTCGGGGTCAGATGCGCCCAGGATTGGGGAAAACAAAAAGTGTGGCCCTTATGACGCGACTGTCAATATTTCGGTGGGGAGCATTTTCAAACGTGCTCAACACTCTGAACGCACTGGTTCGTGGCGGACAGGCTGTGTGTGTTGGATTGATGGTGCGTTTGGCTTTTTCGTGCCATATCAAACAGATGATACACGATTCGCCGGACAAGTAGCAGACAGACAGACAGACAGACAGACATTTATGATGCCATGCGGTTGTTGGGACGAGGCAAGGTCGCATCTGGCCTCGCCGATTCCGAGGAACTGGCTCGATACGCCATGCAGGTCGATCCATGGAGGCAGAATGACGGCATATGGTCTTTGGACATGAGTTTGGCAACCTGTGCGCGGGAGGGAGGTTGCCCCCTTTCAAATGGCTCCGCTCCTTAACGCCACCAACGTCAATGTGAAGGGTCACGCACAGGCAGACAGAGAGACGAGAGAGAGCGAGAGAGCGAGAAAGAGAGGAGAGAGAGAGATTACACACCTCGCGCCTTGTGTGGGTGTGGGTCGGTGCATGTCATGGGATATGTGCGTAAAGGACGCTTTTTTGTTGGAAAAACACTTTACTCCTCTCTCTCTCTTGAAAATCTCTTGGCTCTCTTGAACCGTCTCGTCCCTTCTCTCTATCTCTGTATCCGTCTCTCTCTGCCAGTATTAAGTATCTGTCTGTGTGTGTGTCTCTCCCTCTCAATCTCTCTGTTCACTTCTCTCTTCTCTCTGTCTCTCTGTCTGTCTCTCTCTCTGTCTCTGTCTCTCTTCCCCCACACCTTCTCTCTCTCTCTCTTTTTTCTCTCTCTCTCTCTTTTTTCTCTCTCTCTCTCTCTTCTGTGCTGTGCCGGGTTTCCGAGTTGATCGCCGCAATTTCTTCTGTTTGCTCAAGGGTTGATTGCCGGTTCCTTGGCTGGTTGGGCCTTCAAGACACCTTTGCCTCTGCCTGCTCCATCACAGCAACAGTCTTAGCTCACCCAGCGTGTGTCAAGGTACGTCGCCCCACCGGTCAGTCGGTGTGCGCCACTCGTCCCTTTTTCTTCACTCCCGGCACAACAAAGGCCTTGGTGTTGCATCGTGTGCAACTAGTTCAACGCAAACTCCCTCTCTCTCTCTCTTCTCTCTCTCTCTCTCTCTCTCTCTCTCTCTCTCTCTCTCTCTCTCTCTCTCTCTCTCTCTCTCTCTCTCTCTGTCTCTCTCTTC
>NW_001865056.1:720533-764594 GCF_000002865.3 Monosiga brevicollis MX1
GCTGCCACACATTGTGGCCTCGTGCATTCGACCTGCACTCTGGTGGCAGCAGTCTGCTTTCCCTTTTCGGCTTGGATAGCGGGGTGCTGGCTCCTCTCGCGGGACTCTGATTGTGACAAGCCCCGCGTACGGTCGAATCATCGTTCTTCAGCGCCGCTCTCATTCCAAGAACACACACACACACACACACACACACACACACGAGCTCAACGCTGTTGGTGACGGGGACCAGAAGGGACAGGTGTAACCAACCTCGCCCCACGGCTGCTGCTGCTGCCGCAGTCATTGCTCGTCGACCCACGTTTCATCGTCGCGCACGGCACCACGGACAACCATCATGAACAAAGGTCTGCGGCGGCAACAAACACATCTCCTTTTACCCCCCCTCGCCACCAGCGGCACCCTTGTACCGCTGGTTATCGTGGGCTCGTCATGAAGACCCTGGTGGTCTTGGCCCACCTCCTGGCTGCCTGCGCATGGCTTCCATCCCACAGCACTGCCGCCCCGCTGCTCTACGTCGCTACCCTCCCCAACCAAAGGCTTGCCACCACGGTTGCCGACTGCGCCAGTCCCCTCGCTGCTATTGGTTGGACCCTCCACCAAACCCCACAAGTCTCCAGCTATGACCTCTGTTTGATTTCCTCCCTTGTCAGCGACCCCGACCTGCCCATCTGCAACCATACCCTCTACGTGGACCAAAGCTTCGATGCCTACACCCAGACCCCAGTCATCCTTCAGCGTCTCGCCCTCTACAATGCCGTCCTCATACTTTGCAGGTACACGCCGCAAACACGCCATCTCGACACATACAAACACACCAACTCGATGCGTTGACTGATCCAGCCACCAGCCACCACACCACAACCCGTCACCATCCATCCCAGACATGGCTCGCGCTAGCCCTACCTCAACTTGCCTTGCATGTGTTTGCAGCCCCACCTCGACTCAAAATGAACTCATCTCTAATTTCATGGAGGTTCGCTGCCCCAAGTCATGCCCAAAGAAGCTCGCCCCGCTCCCTCTGCCCCCGGTGATTCACCCAACACATGTGACCATTAGTTTCAAGCCAACGTCACCTACGAACTCCTCGACATCCAAGAGTGTCCCAGCCCCAGCCCCGCTCTTGAACTGGCTGTTAAAGCACCCGCCGTCATCATCTTGGACATCAACCTCAATGTCCAGCAAGCTGTCAATGCGCTTCTCGCCCTACGCTCGCGCAACTGGCTTCAAGAACCGTACGACGCGCTGCCATTATCTCAAACGCCTTTCCCCGTGTGTATGTTCCGAGTCGGCCCTGCACTTCATCAAGGCTCACCCTGTTGTGATTGCCATTTTCCACGCTACCCTTTCCTCCCGCGTTGGATTCCCGCATCAACAAGCACAGTGTACCCGTTCTCTTTGCGGGACGTTTTTACGCCGAATATGAGGACATTATCCTTTTTCTTGGCGGAATCGATGTCAATCTAGCTGTATGCTCGCGCACCCATGCTCTTTCCACCCATGCTCGACTGAATGGTCACACGCATGACAGTCTCTTCCAATTGCCCCCCGCCCCTTCACTATGACTAATCCTCTGCTGTGCGATTGCCATTGTATGCATTTGCGACACCTTCCACAGGAGCAAGTGGCCAATCATGCTATGCTTCTTGTGCCGCCATTCCAAGGGCTGGAGAACCTCTGCGTGCCGGGCAGTGCTTTGGATGATATCCTGCGACCAACAGCAAATGACATTGACCTGCTCGACCCTGCCATTGACGAGATTGTCATCTCCCGCCATCGCTTCACACTCACGCCACCACCCGCAAATTTTGATTTTGAATTACGACGGCCTGAGCTTGTATTCCCTGCTATGCGCCGCGTTGTATGTTCCTGGCTTACTGCTCACACTCCTCCCGTTGACTTGACACCCATCGCGTCTGTGGGGGCCCCTTGCCTGTTCGACCTTCTTTTTTTTTTTTTTTTTTTTTTTTTTTTTTGCTCAACCTAGTTTTCTCCGGTGTAGAACAATACGTGGACCTGTTTCGACGGCGTTACCGGCCTCTTGACGCCCATACCCAAGCTTCTTCTCGGCGGCTTTCCCGCTGGCAGCTACCCCATCTCGCGAAGCGTCGCTCGCATTACTATTGAAAGTGTCATACCCATGTGAGTCCCTCTGCTGACAGCGCCCTTTGTCTTTTGGCATGCCACGTTGCAAGTATCTGCACCCCCCGTCTTGCTGGCTGATTGCCTCATCACATCCGTGTGCAAATAGCATGGAACCTGACTTGGCTTTGCGACACGAACTTCAACTGGAAAGTTTGGCTGCCTCGGCCAACGCCAGCAATGGCCTTGTCTCGCTGATACCCACCCTCGTTGATTGCACTGACCTGGATCAAAGTGGCGCCCCCCCAAACGTGCTCCTGCTGCACGCCCATGCGTGCCCCGACTACGATGGCTGCGATGTGCCATACCTCATCTTTGACGACTTTACCGACACAGACATGACCTGCGGCATCCAAACCCGCTCGCTTGACGCTTGGTTCTCCGTGGTAGCTCATGCACTCGCCTCAGCCGGCCTGGATACCATCTTGCTCCTTGTGGTTGACTATCTACCCACCATCAACATCAGCCATCTCCTGGAGGTGGCAAATCTGGTTGTCGATGATGTCTTGAGTCTGAGCTACAGCATTCAAGCACCCGAAGAAGTCGAGGTCGCTTATCGAATCGATGAGTGGATTGATGCCCATGCGTTCCGGCCTGTCGTCGTGTTGCTTGAGAACCTTGAGCTCGCGGACATGCTCGAGGATGTCAAAGGGCTTCTTCAGGCTCCAGCCCTCATCTTCATTGGACCATATGGCCCCATCAACAGCTTGGAGCCGAGTCATTGGCCGTGTGCCTTTCAAGTCGGTAATGTCGGCCTGTTCAACAGCTCGGCAACACCCCTCAGCATCCCCTATGACTCACGGATGACATTTGAGCTCGTTGACCAAATTGTCAACGATGCTGCACGCACCTTTGGATTTGGTAGCGATGATGCCCGAACCCGTGCTGCCTTGACCGCCGCCACAGCTGCTTATGTTCTTGAACACACCCACGACCCTGTGGATGATGACCAGAGCAACAACGGCAACGAACCCAGCACACATCGCCACATCGTCACTGAGCAAATATATCTCGTTCGAGTTATAGAAAGCACTTTGATTCCGATCATGGCCATTGACGTGGATACGCACCGCGCCGCCTTTCCAGACATCACCGATCAAGTGGCCTGCCTTGCCGCCACCGCTGCTCCCACTACTACCACCACCACCAGTCCGACAACAATTGATTCAACCCCCACGGCGCAAGCCAGTCGCGGGCGTACGACCTGGTCCACCGAATCTGTTGTCGGCTTGGTGGTGGGCCTGGCAATTGGCATTTTAGTCTTAATCTTGTTATTCATATATTGTTGGCGTCGGCGGCACATTCACAGGAATCGGCTCGACGCAAATTTGCCGAGCAAACTGGGTGCATCAGGGCGTAATCTTGACTTGCGGGCCTCGGGCATTATCAGTCTACATGAGCTCTTTGGCCATGGTATTGAGATGGTGGAAGATCCCAAGCAGCCTGGGGTCACGTTTCTTCGCCTTCTATTGAACAAGACAGTGGTTGGACTTGATGAACAGCTACCGGCTCAGCTGGAGTTGCTGGCCCCTCGTCCGGGCCGCCCGTCAATCCTTGCGCCCTTTGCTGTCACCTTTCCGTATTTGACTCCGTCTGCCTGGCCGCTCGTCTTTTTTCGCGTAAGGCCCGGGGCCCCTCATCATCGTATTTGTGTTTCGTTGTTTTTTTTGTTTTGTTTTTTGTGGTTTTTGTTTTTTAGTTTTTGGGGTTTTGTTTTTTTGTTTTTTGTTTTTCGCTGCTGTTTTTCGTTTTCTCTCTCTCGTTTCTCTCGCCACTGGCATTGATGGTCGAGCTCAAAGGCCCGGTACCATGCTTCCTAGCTCATCTGGCAACGCTTTTCTGACGTGTAGTATGATGAAAGCCTGACCGCGGTGCTGTGCAGCAAGCTGGATGAGACCTTGTCGGCATCTGGACCTGAGCGCCTTCGAGCGGCCAGTGCAGTTACTGGATTGCTGCGCCAACTCTTTCAATCCGGCTTTGCACTTCCCTGGATCACGAGCCAGATGTTAACGCGCAGAAAGGCGATAACAAACGTGAAAAAAACCACCAAGCCGAAGCGGGACCAAGAGCATGGCCACAAGCTCGCCTCTACCTCAACAGCCATCACGACCCTGCCTGACCCCACGGTACCGGACGCTCCAGAATTGGAGACTGCAGTCACACGGCCTGGCACGCAATTCCCACACCATGTGCAGCCTGCTACAGCTGGGAATTGGCAACTGTGCCCCTTTCAACTCCTGCTCAGCCGTGCCGATCAGCGAGATCAAAAGATGCGACTGCAACAACTCATGACCCTTCAGTCTAGTCGCTGGGCTGCACCCGAGGTCTTGACAAACTTTGAGGTGAGCATGAGGGGTCCTCTTGCTCTTTTGAATCACCCCCCACTACTCACGCAAGGTTCGTCCTGTTTCCTTTTTGGTCCAGGTGACTGAAAAGAGCATGGTATATTCTGTGGGTGTGTTTGTGTGGGAGATCATGAGTCATGGTGTCACGGTATGTCCATCGTGTACACCCGGTGTACATGCACGAAGTTATCTGGTCCGTTTCATTGAGGTGATGCTCTTTTGAAGTTGCTCAACAACTTACCCCGAGTATCGCTCCATGATGATACCAAAGGTTCCATACGTGCATCAGCGCTTGTTGGAGGCTCATGATAGCATACGTTCAGGGCGGCGTCTTGAGGTGGGTGCATGCTTTTGAGTCACAAATTTCTGATGCGGCTGCAGGCTCACATCGTGGCTACATCATGGCTGGGATAGGTGACAGCCATTGACCCGGCGCTAAGTACAATGTTGCAGCTGTGCTGGCGGCATCAACCTCATGAGCGACCCACCCTCACGCAGCTGAAGACTGCTTTGGACTTGCTCGCCTCTGGGCAAGTCGAGGGCAAAACGGCGGAGGACGATAGTTCAACTGACGCACGGCACGCTTCACCTACGCCCCAGACCCGTCTCGCTGATGGGCCCATTGCCAGTAGCGGTGGTGTGGCCAGCGGCAGTCAAGTAGGCAGCGGTGTAGCTGCTAGTGGGGCCGCGAGCAGCGGTGGCCAAGGCAGCGGTACTCGAGCCAATGTGCCACCTAGCCTCAGCCCTGGCCAACCGCTTATCAGTGGGAATTCGGATTCGGCTCGTCTGTTTGCCTCGCACTATGTTTCGCGACCCGATGAAACGCCGAGCGTCCAGCAACCTGGGCACTCGAACAACCCGCACACTACCGTGCATCGCCTACGTCAGCTGAGCCACCCACTACACGAAACATCCGTTTAACAGCAATCTGTCAAGTCGCTTTTGACAGAGCCTCAACGCTTGTGCCGTAACTGTGCTTTTCGTTTGTTTGTTTGTTTGTGGTTTTTGATGATTTTTCAAAGGTTTTCTCCTTTTTTTCGGCGGGGTGGGGGATGTGTTTCTTTTTGCTTCCTTCTCTTTGCTTTCCCATGTTTTAAGACAAAGTCTTTATTTGCTCCTTGTGTCATGCGGCCGTCAGGCTCGCACATGACTTGTAGGCCCTCATTAATCGGCTAGGTTAGATCTTCCTCGACACGACGTTTTTCTCCTGCTCCCTGTTTTTCTTCTCAACAATGTTTTCACCGCGCGTTGAAAAATTTTAATCGGATATGAAGAAACTATGTTAGTCTCAAATTCTCAGACCTGCCTTCGCACACAATGTCATATGTGTGGAGACTGCCACACATCATCCTGCATCCTCATCCTTAGCTGCAGGTGTAGAGTTTGACTTCACTTGAATAAAACGGCCAAAAAAACGCACAAAAAAAAATAAGAAAAAAACAAAAATCTTTTAACATGTAAGTTGCATTAACATGTAAGTAGAACTATGGGTCTTCATAAGATTCAGTGACTCATGCGTTCTTGCCCTGGAAGTGGTTTGCCTGCCGTGGGGTAACAATCAAGGATTGGGGACCAAGGGGGCCAACATGTGATCGAGGTTCCCAGGATGCCTAAAGTGCACAGCAACAAGAGCAAAACTATGTCTGACTGCAGATGTACATTCGGATGTTTTCGATTAGTGGTTTTGCTGGCGTGTTCTCCGCGCTACTTTGAGTGTTGTCTAGCAGAAGGAAAAGACCTCTTGGGTTGCTGCAAGCTGAGGGTAGAGAGTTGTTGCCGTGCTGCTGGTAGCAACGATGTATCTCCAAAGGTGAAGGCGGTTTCCAACTTGGGTTGAGGCATCATGGCCATCATTGAGGGTGTCTGGTCGCGTAATACTTTGTTCTGAAAGTTCAACCGGTCTTTCACGGTCTTCAAGTCCCGGCGAAGCGCCTCGTTCTGCGTTGCATCATCGTCAGGGGTCATTACCAGCAAGGTTGGTGAGCTCGTATCATCATGCTTTTGTTAACCAAGGCATTGGCTGTCAGGACGCGGTGGATCAAAGCACAACGATGGCATCCCTCGCCAAAGATGGACACCCACAAACAGAGCCAAGAAAAAAAAACAAACAAACAAAAAAAAAAAAAAAAAAAAAAACGAAACCAGGTAGAAGACAACTACCACACCACACTGCCATAAAGTGGAGGTTGCATTCAAGCAATACCTCGGATTGCAATTTTTGAATGCGAGTCTCAAATGCTTGGCGAAGTGATTTGGCAACACTGTCCACCCCCGCTTGTAAAAAGTCCTGCCAATGGTCAGAGGTGTGCGGGGGTTAGAGGCAGGTGATCAAGGGGTGGCAAATGTCACGATGGCGCCATGGCAGGAGCGTGGACGCTGCAGTCCAAGGGTGAAACGGACCTTGGCAACCATCTTGTAGTGGGCAAGGCAGTTGTGTGAAACGGCGTCAGCTCCTGGGATGAGCTCGGCACCGCAGTGCTTTTTGGTGCATACGTAAACGTTGCGCCCGCACGCCCGGGCATGGACGTGAAGATCCAAGGGCTGAACGTCCTCTTTACATCGGCGGCATCGTTGCGACTGCGCGAAACACCCTTGTACATGCAGCTGCAGATCCGCAAACGGGCCTTTGAATGTACAGCCGTTCTTGGTCCACGGGCATTCGACCTGGCAAACGCATGCGAGGTGTGAGCAAAGATCGAGCGCGGGTGGGGCGGCAAGGGTTGGCCATTGTGCAGGGTGGTTGCCAGCAAGAGGGAAGGAAGTGTCCTTCCATCGTGCCACACATCGTGTTACAACGCTCACTTGATATGTAGCCAGAATGCGTTGAGCAGCGTTGTCTTTGTGATCCTGGAAGCGGCAACGACAGACTGGACACTGACGAAACTGGCTCTTGGTCTGGCACTTGTTGCAGACGATGTGCTGGCCTTGATGGGAGCAAACGCTGAGCTGCCCATCGAAATCAAGGCAGACAGAGCAGATCAAGTCCTTGAAGAGTGGGTGCTCATCCTGCACCCATGATGCGAGTTCCAAGGTCACAGGCTCAAAAGACACGGGCCGGGGAGCAAATTCACCCGGCTCTGGCATGTATTCCAAGGGAACAGGGGCATGTTGAGTGGCGACTGGAGCGGCACCGCAATAGCCAGTTTTGGCTGTGGCAAATGTCGTCCGAATCGCTGCTGTGCCTGCGTTCAGGCTCGGGGCCGTGCCTGCGGGCCAAACTGTTCCCCGGGTACTGCTGCTGACCGAGGCGGTGCTTGCGGTGGACGGCTGATTCAAGGCCGTGGCCGTGGCCAGCGATGTGTTTACCGAGCGTGACGCTGTCCTCAGATCGGCGGCAGTTGCCTGTGCTGATGCTGCGTTGGTGCTGGTGCCGCTCGGGCGGGCACCGTTGGTTTGTGAAGCGCACCCACGTCCAGCTGAAGCATTCGTGGCCATTGCCTGCAAGGGAATGAACACACAACCCAGTCGATGTGTTGGTTGTGAGGACGGTGCGAGTCAAGGAGGCACATCCCTTGCTTTGACCAAGAGGAGCCGATGCCAACTTACTTGCAAGTGCTGCGCCAACAGCAAGCACACTTGTTACAAGCAGCAGGAGCTCAAGTCGGCCGTCAGGAGCAGCCCGGTCTTCTCTTTGATGTCAGACGAGGTACGAGCTGACCGATGAGCAACGTGACACCTCTGCGAGCTGGCCGCAGCTTCCCGTGTTGGCTTGAACTCGTGCACATGAACGGGTACCAAGAACGTCGCCACGCGGCTGCCAAATGCGCGACAATCAGAGAAAAAAAATCGAGAGAGAGAGAGAGAGAGAGAGAGAGAGAGAGAGAGAGAGAGAGAGAGAGAGAGAGGGAGTGAGAGAGAGAGTTTGAGAGAGTTTGAGTGAGTTAGTTTGAGAGAGTTTGAGAGAGAGAGAGAGAGTTTGAGAGAGAGTTTGAGAGAGAGTTTGAGAGAGAGAGTTTGAGAGAGAGTTTGAGAGAGAGAGAGAGAGAGAGAGAGAGAGAGAGAGAGAGAGAGAGAGAGAGAGAGTTTGAGAGAGAGTTTGAGAGAGTTTGGGAGAGTTTGAGAGTTTGAGAGTTTGAGAGAGAGAGGGTTGAAAAAAGCAAAAATGCAAAACACCACATGTAAGAGTATAAAAACAGTTAGGGAAGCAAATCTACCACATGTACTCGAAAGAAAGAGAGGAGAGGGTTCAGAGAGAGAGAGAGATTTTCTTGTGTCGTAACACGTGTGTGCGAGCGATTGAGTGTGTGGAGTCAAAATGGCAGCGCAAAGTGGGGAGGAGCAAAAGGCAGGGGCAACGGGTTTGAAGGCATCGGGGGCCGAGGGAGAGTTTGGAACACGCTTCCTTGTTGATCGGGCTCAGGTTTTTCAGCACAATGCTTGGTACGTCCTCAAGGCGATGGTGGCTTTCGGTCGGCAGCTTGCGGCCGAGCAGCTCATGGGGTGTTGGTCATGTCCTGGCCGGTGCAGGGATCAAGTTCAGCCCTCAGAGGCCTTTTTCGAATCGGCACGCACCATTTTGGACCAGCAAGCACAGAATCCCGTGCCCGAATCTGAGCTAGGTCGCTTCTTGGCTTGGCTCTGCTGCAGCATCTGGGCACCCCCCATCTGTTGATGCGACAGGCGAGCAGTTCTCACTTGCACTTGGTTGTCTGTGGTCGTGGGCCGGGTGGGGCCATGTAGCGCTGTATCATGACGTGCCTGCTCAATATTGGGACGACTTTTACAGCTGTCACACCAACAAGTGCGGGATGTGCACCATCACGCATCGCTTTGCTGCCCGCTGCCTCGGTACTGACGAATCATCCTGCACGTCAACATAGGTTCTTCAAGGACCGCAACTGGCTGAGCAAGGAGGTGCCAGAACTTTTTCTGTCGGCAGAGGGGCTTCCCACTCCCGACGATCAGTTGGTAGCTTTACCGCTGGCAGAAGTCACGCAACGAGAGGAGGCTGCGGCCCGGGATGCACGGCAGGAGCAGATTCAGCGCCTCCAACGACAACACCATCCGCGTCATCGCAAGGCTATTCAGGATTTGTTTCCGATTGCAGAGCGCTTGACCCGCCAGGCCCTGAGCCGAGGTACTGCGGCCGTGGCCTGGCCCGGAAATCGAGCTCAGTTCAGCGCACATGCGCGCCGTCGCATCCTAGAGGTGCGCAAGCTGCAAGCCGAGTCAAGACGCCGGCCCGCCTTGGCTCCTCAGAAACAAATGTGATTCGCTTGCAAACCTTTCTGATCCGCCACAATCCTGTGCGGCCTCCCTTTTGCTAGGTGGGGTGCGGGGTGGGCAATACCGCGCGACCCATTGTCCATTTCAATCCAGATCCCAACGTCTTCGTGTATGCATGTGATTACGCGCCCAGCGCCATCGATGTGCTGCGAGTAAGGCCGGGTACCCCTCCTCCCACCTCGCGTGCTGTGCGCCTCATTGCCTCTGATTCTTGCGCATCAGGTTTTGATAAAGCTAATCGCATCCATGGTGGCGGCGCCCTTCCTTTTGGCGATCTGACACAGACTAGCCAGTGGTATGATCCGAAGCGCTGTCATGCTTTTGTAGCCGATCTCGCCTCTGCGCAGGAGCTCGACCTGCCCGACAACTCGATTGACGTGGCCACGGCCGTATTTGTTCTCTCAGCGCTCACTCTGGCCGAGTATGTGCAAACTTATCGCTCTTCACCCGCCGGCTTGCATGCGCCAGCAACATATGTAGGATCTCATCACGCGAATGTTTCACTCTTTGTTTGGTGTGGTCTGATAGAATGAAGACAGCGGTGGCTTCTCTCTTCCGTGTCCGTTCTCGCATTGCAGCAGGGTTTGCAGGGGCATAACTTGTTGCACCATTGGTACTGAGCGATTTTACTTTTGATTTCTTGTCTTAGGTGCTGCGTCCAGGCGGCATGCTTTATTTCCGAGACTACGGCCACCTTGACATGGCACAGGTTGGTCTCGAGTCGTGGTGGTATTTTTTTTTTTGGGGGCATATTTGCATCTTTGTTTGCGTCGGGCAAAAGGATGCGAGCGTGCTGCCCCATAATGGGCGTTCCTTGATCAAAAGCCTACTCTGACGCGCTTGGAGATCACGCCGTTTATGCTTTTAGTTGCGCTTGAAAAAGGGTCGCTTACTGGAGCGCAACTTTTACATTCGCGGCGATGGAACGCGCGTCTATTTTTACACATGCGAGGAAGTGGAAGCCCTGGTCCAGCGTCATGGGTTCATGGTCCAGCAGCTAGCGTACGACCAGCGCCTCTTGGTCAATCGCAAGAATCGCCAAGAAATGCAACGGTGCGCCCATCATCATTTCGGTGTCACGCTTGTATCCATCTGTTTTTCCATGAGTGTGTGGGTCGTGAGCAAGTCGTTTTGGCCATGGCACGTCAACGCCGTGCTTATTTTGGCTTTGCTACAGGGTGTGGGTGCATGGCAAGTTTATCAAGCCCGAGTCAAGCTAGGAATGTCCATCAGGGTAGCCAAGGTTTGCCTTTTCACATGTCAATTGACGAGTCTGGTTGAAACGCTGCCAGCAAGCCACCCATTACCATGATATGCGTGCCTACTTCAAGCCTCTGGTGCCTTGATCAGCGGAGACGTGCGAAAGACCGCAGGCCGTTCATCGCCAGAGGTTTCGATCATGCGTCGCAAGAGTCGCGTGACGGTGGTCACGTTCTGGGCTCGGTTTGCGGCCACGGGAACGATGGGGATGTGTTCGGGCACGGTGAGAGCGAGGCGCTCTAAATTGGCTGCGGAAGCTGGCTGATCCATCTTGTTTGCCACGACCAACGTCTGTCGCTCAACCAGAGCCGGGTTGTACGCTTGTAATTCATCACGAATGATACAAAACTGCTCACAACAGTCTGGGCGACTGGGGGTAGGCGGGGAGCATGATCAGTGGCCATTTCAGAGCCGAGATTTAGCATGGGCCGGGTATCAGCAGAAGGTGAAAGGGCAAACACGAATCGAAAATTTTAAAGGTTCATGAGGTTGGGCAGCCGCTTAGGCAGTGGCGGTGCAGGTGTGGACATGACACGAGTTTTGCACGCACCTGACATCAATAATGTAGACGAGAATGCGGTTGCGCTCCACGTGCTTCAAAAAACGGTGGCCCAGGCCCACATTCTGCGAGGCTCCAGCAATCAAGCCAGGCACGTCTGCGATGCGCAACCGAAAGTAATCTGGAAAGTCCACCACGCCGCAATGTGGATTCAGAGTTGTGAAAGGGAAATCGGCAATCTAGATTGTAAAAAGTCACAGCGCCAAGGAGGGCCGGATTGGGCGCGCATGAGTTCAGGACCCGAGCACAGGGGGTGAGAAAATATGCTCGTGTAGGTGCAGCTCGCCGATTTCTACGCTCTTTGATCGGCGTGCTTTACATACCCGCGGGTGCGCATTGGAGACGGCATTGAGAAAGGTACTTTTACCCGCGTTGGGCAACCCAACAAGCCCCACGTCGGCAATGGTTCGCAGATCAAAAAGGTACCTATGCCGAGGCACGCGGTGGATTGGCTGCTGTTTGAGTCAGGGTTCAACTCTTGCGAGCTGCAAGATAAACGCACCGAATGTCTTCACCAGGCTTGCCCACGGCACGCTCATCCATTGGCTGCTGGGCTCGCGTTCGTTCCAGTCCACCCGTGTTGCCACGGCCAGCCGCCCCACCTCGAGCGGCCAGAAATTCTTGGCCAGGCTCGGTCAGATCAGCTACGACCTAGCATTGGTCACGCGACCGGTCCGGTTTACAGTGACATCATGCGAGGCCACATGGCGGTAGTACGACAAGCTCAAGGTGCTTACGCGTGGTGGGAGCTCACCTCGCCGTCTCGATGAATGAGGGTGCCGACGGGCACGCGCATGCGCCGTGGTGGGGCGGCAGCACCCAACATGTTTGCGCTACCACCCGGCTTGCCTGCATAACCCACCATGACGGGGGGCACGGTTGCCAGCGTACTCATTCCACCATCTGCAACAAGAATTACATCGCCGCCTCGGCCCCCATCTGCTCCCTCGGGAAATCTAGCGCCAATGCCAACCATCAAGGTCCACCACAAATAAAAACACCAATTTGCAAAGCGCGGAGGGAGGCACCTACTTTCTGGTGCGCGCTGAGTTGCGATACCAAGCCACGCAGCCGTTGCCGCCTCGCCCTGCGGTCATCAAGGGTATGGGGCGCCATGACAGTCACGAAAGGCAGGCTAGGCTCGCATTGTTGTGGTGCATCCGGGACAAGGTGGTGCATGTGTGGGAGCCAGTACCACGTTTGAAGCGCAAGGCGTTACAAAGAAAGGCGACATACCACCACGCACGACGATCGACTTGTGATCCACAAACTTGACATCCTATGTGCAGCCATATGAGGCAAGAGTCAAGGTGGGTTGGGCCGTTTTCATCAGGGCCGGAGAAAGCACGATGGTGGCTCGAGCGCGAGGATTACCTTTTCATGGCTTTCAATGACGGCCGAGTCCCCACCAAATGTCACAGAGGCAGCGGCAGGCCGATGACCGCTCAAGCTAAGCTGGCGCATCGAGGTCAACACGGATGCACTCGCCCGAGTCAGTCCCGACCGAGCTGCTGTCATTGAACCGCCAGAGCAGAGAGTCTCGTTCGACCAGATACTCAGGGTCCGGCGCCACACAGCGGCCCAGCGCGCGGGCTGACAGCACCCTAGGCCGACTCGGACAGCGGCCATTCTGATGATGGCTGAGAGAACTTGAGGGAATGAGAAACTCGAGCGGGGTCGGGGAGCTTGAGACAGAGAGCTCGAGTCGGCGCAGCGAGCGCGAAAGCCTGTGAATACGCGGAGAACTTGAGCCTGACTGGGGACCTGGAAGCAATGAGCACACGCATCAGAGAGCACGAGACACTGCCTCAAACCCTGAGAGCATGAGTCAGAGAGCTTTCGAATCCCAGAGCCAACAGCCTGGGAAGCAAGTCCCGAGGGGGGCGGGGAAGCCAAGGAAGTCGGAGTCACCCGCGTGCCGGAGAAGAGGAATGAGCACAGCAGTGTGATGTTTGAACGTTGACTTCCCTTTGACTTTGATCTTCAAGTGTGATCCGCCACGGGAAAACCAGGTAGCGCATGCATTGTCTGACATTCAAACAATTGTATGACATTGCATAAACTGTCTGACATTTTATCCAATTGTCAGCATGGCGATGGCGATGGTGATGGCGTCGCGGTGGATGAGGGCGGGGTGTGCGATGGGTGCGATGGGGGGGGTGGTGGCAGCTCAGGGAAGGGGGTTGATGTTGGGGCGTGGGTGGTTTGGGAAGCTGGGGCTGGCTGGGGGACGGGGCTTGGCAAGTGTGGTGGAGACAGCGCAGCTTGTGGCGCGCGACCGTCGTTTTGGTGAGTGGTGCTTCGTGGACCGTATGCAGCTCCGTGAAGCCAGTGGCCACGAGTTTGTGGTGTATCGCGTCGGCCCCCACGATGCGGGCCTTTGCTCTCTGCGTCCCATCGTCTTTGTGGACTTGGCCCCCGTGGATCAAGTCATGACCGTTGGTCGGCCTTGCGTCATGGTGGAGGATCCCGCTGGCGAGAAGCGCCGCCTGCCTTCACCCGTCTCCGGTGACATTGTCGCGTGCAATGAGGCGCTACTGGCAAGCGAGCCACAGGCCCTCCTCGAAAACCCTGAAACAGGTCCGTGTATACGTATCAGATGCTTTGCCTGCCGCGTGGTGGCGTTGGCCATGCCTTCTCGTGACAGTGCCCTCCTCCCGCTGCGTTAGCCTGGTTTCTGGAAATTGCACCCTACTGCGAACCCGACGAAGACGACGAGGACTGGGCTGCCCTCGCAGTCACCCCGCCAGTCTAGACATTTGGCGCTCATTTTGTTTTCCACCATCGAGCTGACGCTTGGCCTTTTGGCCAATCTTTTCCTTTTTCTTTCCCTTTACTTCTGTCCACGAACCGGCTTGGTCCTCTTGTAGCAAGTGTAGGTGTGGGTGTCCAAATCCTCAAGCACGGGCTTCATCACTTAACAGGCACCGAGTGCCTTGAGTTATTCACAATTGCAAGTAGAACTAGCACACCACAACGCTTGTCATTTTCCTTTTATCGTGTCCCGCCAGGGCTGACAACAGCGATCGAGCCTCACAAGACACGCGGGACAATACTCGGGCGGTCGACGTGAGCAATTTGCCAATGTTCATCATCCCCATGTGGCCGCAAATCAGTTAGGAGTTGACCCGCTCGAGCATCAATCACGGTCACCAAAGCCTACACCAGCTCACCGGGGCGTGGTGGAACGCACATCATCCTTATGAGCCTTCACAAGCAGTGCAGTGTACAGGCGGCTGAACAGGCGACAAAAATAAAATGTAAAACAACGCCTCTCCAAGTCTGTATTCAAGCTCGACTCATCCTAACACGCCACAATGCTGTACCTTGAGCGGGCCTTGGGGGGCATTAGGTGCCACAATGGCTGGGTTGCCCCACAGGTACATTTCGTCCGGTAAAGGTTGAGTCGAAAGGTGCTGGGCCAGCATAGCGACACCCTGGCTGTCAATCTCATTGTGCTCCAAGCTCACCCTGTGTTCAGGCGTTTGCAGCAGGCAAATAAGCGGCACGCAATCAGTCACCTCCTACCACCAGCGGACAGCGTCAGCCATTGGTGCATTGCAGCTTACGCTTTGAGATTGGTTTTGAGAAGGCAGGGTAACAGCTCCTCCACGCCCAAGGTTTGAGCCCGATTGTAGCCCAAGTCAAGGAAGCGAAGACCTTTGCCCGTCTCCTGTCGTGCCAGGGCCCGACCCAGCTCTGCTACGCCGTCGGGTCCAATCCGATTGCTATTGGTTCGAGCGCCCGGGTCAGAAAAAATGCCACATCATCGGCAGCAGCAGCAGCCCTGGCACGGGGCGGGGGTGCGCAAGGAGCATGCAGGCACGTTGTCAACGTACTTGCGAAGGTCAAGACCCTGAAGTGACGTATTCTTCTGCAGAGATTGCGCCAGGCGCGCAGCGCCAAAATCCGTAATGCCATGCTACTCGCGTCATGTCGCGCATGGTAGGCATGAGATCATCGCTTCATAAAGCGCACAAGCGCGAGGAAGAAGGGCGCGAATTTGCGCAAATTCAGGATGTGGTGCGATACCTTTTGAAGAACAACGGTTTTCAGCACCGTGTTGTCCAGAAGCATTTCTGCGGCATGCACTGCCGTCTCCTCCTGCCAGCAGGCGGATCATGGGCCAGACAGGTCAGAACAAAAGGTGTAGACGTCAGCTCAACCCGCCTTGCACCGTGCAGGACTGCCGGGCCTACCTGCGTGGAGAACAGGTTAGGCCGACTCAGGTTCACTTCTTGCAGGCTCGGATGAGTTCGCAATACGGTAAAGTAGGCAATGCACGAGGTGATGTCGTTATCCGTCTGCGCAACGTTGAGGGCCGTCAGCTTGTGGTTGACTTGTAGCATATTTGCAAGCGCCAAATTGCCTTCACTGCCCAGGCGATTGTGGCTCAAGCCTAGACGCTGAACCGTCTCATTCATCTATCCCATGCCCCACACCAATGCACCCAAGCATTCAAGCAGCCAAAGCGCCCAAAGCACACAAACACCACAGCGCGGTCAGGCCAGTGGCTCAGGGTCATGTTTGGCTGGTGGCGTACGCAGGGGTTGGTTGGTTGAATTGGGGCAGAGGGCTTAACCTGAAACGCGAGCGCCAGGTGACCTGCGCCTTCAGCCTGAATGTCATTGCCATCCAACAGGAGTGTCTTGATGGTCCGATTCATCTGTCATGTTCCCCGCCAGCCCATTAACATCAACAAATAGGAGAACAGCAGGGTGAGCCCTCTTGTCAGCCAAGCAATCAATGAATGGAGCAGGCGAGCTGCAACAGGTAGTCAGGGACAAAGAACAGCGGGGCAGCTGTGGGGGCAAGATTGGTTGGCCAGGCTTTCAAAAGCAGCAGAGCATTGAAGGGAGGGGCAGACCTCGAGCATTTCGGCCAGGGCTTCTGCGCCCTTGTCGGTGATCGCATTGTAGCGAAGGTCTAATACGGTTACGCTTGTATCATCTCGCAGAGCCTTGCCTAGCGCTTGGCAATGCTCATCGTTGATCTGAATGGGTGGGAGGTTGGGCTGCAGACTCCCCTTGCCACGGAGGCGTAGCGTGCGCGAGGCCGTGTCGAGGCGTGCGCTGGTGAATGCCTCGAGCGGCGTTAGATGGTAAAACTCGCAAGCCAGCTGATATAGCTCAACGATGCCCATGGCTACTGTGACAGCACCAACACCACACGACGGCCCAAACTCTCCTCAAGTGATCAAACGCAGGGATACACTGTGAAGTTGGTACTAGAAGGTGGCGGCAATGGCCGAGAACCGGCTTCGGGAGGCTGAGCTGCGCCGGCACACGGGCACACCAAAGAATGCGTCGTCAAGACTCCTTTTGTCAACAACAGCAGTTGTGGCCAAAACTAATCCGACTCATCCTGAATAGACAGTTTATGATGATACAGTTGAGGTTATTGTTACGCTGTAACGGGTTTGGCTTGAAAGTCGTATCGTGAACATGTTGGGTTATTGCAGATTTTATCAGACTTATTGACGGCTTGCTTGGACAGCAGGGAGCAGCCCGAGCTGGTCTCTCCTGGGTCTGGAGCGGAAGGGTTCGAACAAAGCCTCTGGTTCTGACGCGGGGAGGTCTCCTCCTCCGACTCCCCCACCTCCTTCTCGTGCTTCTTCTGCTGCTATTTGATTGCTAGCGTACCCACCGTGAGAGCTGGCAGCGGTGCTTGCTGAAGGTGAGCAGCAGCTGACGTCTGTTGACGTCGAGTCTGCGACGGCAACGGCGACGGCGGCGGCGGCGGCGCGCACACCATTTCGACGCGCTTCAGGCGCCATGGATCGCGCCCGGCACATTGATGTGCAGCGAGATCGCTATCCCTACTGCATTGTTTGGACGCCGCTCCCCATCATTACGTAGGTGCTTGGCGGCTACATCTTCCTCTTGCGCGCCCGTGGCCAGGTGTCAGGCTGTTTTTCTCGTCTGCGGACGTAACTTTCAGAACGCGCGCCACTCACTTGTTGCGAGCCTGGGGTGCTGCGTTTATATGGCCATGTTACATGATAGCTGGCTGATCCCATTCATTGGCCACACTGGTATTGCAACGTCGGACGGCATTATCCACGATTTTGCTGGCCCCTACTATGTTTCGGTACGCAAGGGCGCTTGTGCTTGTTCATGACTAGCTTGGATGCGCATCAGACTCTGCGCCCAAGGAAGCTTGGATCGAGATACATTCGCCAGTTTGACACTGTTGGCCTGTGCGCCCTCTCCATGGTGACAGGAGGACAACATGGCTTTTGGCCGACCAACCAAGTGAGTGGCGCAATGATGGCGGGGTTCAGGTGGTGGAGCGCAAAGGTTCAAAGGCAACGATGTGAAACGAAACATTGGCTCTGCTCTGAGAGCCCACAACCGAGAGCCGGGCCCACAATAGCTCATGTAACAGCCGTCTCACGCCTTCTGAACCAATAGATATGTTCAGCTAAACCCGCTGCGTGCGGCGACAGATACGATGGACTGGGATGAGGCCGTGACAACGGGGTCCAAGGAGTATCGCAAACGAATGCACAACCTCTGCTGCGACAATTGTCACAGCCATGTGGCTTGTTGCTTGAACAACATGGGCTACGGCGGCTCGCGCTCCTGGAACATGATCAAGATTGGCATCATGGTGACCCTGCACTCGAAATACGTCAGGTGCGCCATTTTTTTTTTTTTTTTTTTTTGTGTTTTCGTGATGGTTCTGCGCAATTCTTGGCGACCCTATTCATCCGCTCTGCTCCGGATCGGGTCAAGCCTTGGGGGCAGCGCCTACCGTAGCCGTCTCTCACACATGCAACTTGTGCTGCTGGCTTGTGTCACACAGCTTTGGCCGCTGGTTACAGACATGGCTACCGTTTATGGTGATGGCTTTGATCATCATTCTTATGGCCGTACTGATGTAATCCGACGCTGCCCAAGTCGGGGTTGTATCGTCTCCGTGTATTTGTGCTTTTGGTTGAGGAGGTCGCTGGATGGCCGGGCTGCCGTGCGGCAATTCGCGGCCATAAACCCGGCTAAAGCTGTCTGTCCTCGATTGCATACCGAGGGGCCACATACCTTGGTTGCACCGAGACCTGTTCGTCCGTATTGGTAATAATTTAAACGGGAAAAATGTGGTGGTCTTGATACGGTTGTTGACGTTGACACAAAACAAAGAAGTGAACGTCTTGCTTCCGGCAGAGGAACAAAGCACTGACAACTCACAGCCAGAGAGAGCCGCTTGGTTGAGCCACACTCTTGCCCAAAACACACGATAAACACAACGTCGGTCAGAGAGACACCGCAAGTCGATGCTACACCCCAGAGAGTCAGAGAGATTGGAGGGATTCAACGTGGTCACAGGTCTTTTCCTTTCTCTCTCTCTGCTGGTACGATGCGATGCACTCGAGGGTGTACACTGGGCCGCGTCCAAAGGGCAGCGCCGATCCAGTGACGACGGGTGACCGGGATAAGCGGCAGGGGTGAGGGCGAGGGTGAGGTCGAAGATGGGGCAGGGGTGGTGGTGGGGCTCATGTGGAGAAATGCTATCCCGGGTTATCGGGGTCTGGCAGTGCAAGGGGCAGGCAATACGTGTGAGCATGTGGACAAGATGTTGAGGCAGCTCCTGAACGATGTCGTCCTGGCAGCTGGGCAGTGCCTCCCCGGGCCTGATCTGGTTGATACTGGTTGAGAGTTTCTACTTGTGGCTGCTGAGTGTTGTGCTAGCATCCTGTCGTGTCGTCTCATTCTCGACTGCTTCTCTTGCTCGCTGCAGCCCTGGCACATGTTCTAGTGTTGGCGTGGACTTATCTTCCCCGCATCACTTGGCTATCCGCTGGCTACTTCCCTTGAAGGTGAGGCTTATCGATTTCTCGACGCCATTGCTTTCCGTGCCCACGCCCAGGGGCTGGCTGTGCTTGTCAAAGGGGATGGTGAGGCAAGCCAAGCCGCCGTGTGTGCGTGCTTGATCGAGTGACACACGGCGGCTTGATCGAGTGCGAGTGCGAGTGCGAGTGGTTGCGGCTGTCCTTGTCAATCGGCGTCGCTGCATTGGGCTGGTGTGCCGTGGCTGAAAGCCTACGTATCGTGCATTCGTGTTTTGTCTTTCTTTTGGATGTGGCTGGCACATTTACGGGCTGATTTCTCACGATCGATCCTTGCCTCTGTTGCTTTGATGCTGCTATCTACGCCTACCTCTTTTTTTTGGGGTGGGGACCTGTGTACTTTTGTTTTCTTCCTTTTTTTTTTTTCATGTGACAGTGAGCCGACTTTCCTTTCCTTTCGGACTACTACGACACCCAATCATGGACGCCGCTCGCGAATCCGACGCCCCGACCTATGCGGAGGCTTTCCCCGCCCTCGGTGGCAAGGCTGCGGCCCCCGCGGCTCCTGTCGTCTCTGGCGTGCCCCACGTTCGCTCGTCCAACGTGACTGAGGTGAGCTTCGCCGTTCCAATCCGGACTGGCCCTTTGCTCGCCCCAGCTGTTGTGCTCACGACGCCTGCCTCTCCATCCGACCCTCTTGACCTTGATCAGATGTTCCGCATCCCGTATGAGGAGCAAAAGTACAAGACGGACCACCCCTTCTCCCAAAAGGATTTCAACAAGATCCTCAAGGAGACGATCCAAGCGACCGGTGCCAAGATCTCGGCTTCCAACTCCCGCGACAAGACCCTCACCCTGACGGTGACTGGTTCTCGTTCCCAGGTCAACGCCGCCAAGAAGACCGTCCTGCCCAAGCTGCAGACTCAGGCCAGCATTGACGTGTCCATCCCCAAGGAGTACCATCGCTACATCATTGGCACCAAGGGCGCCGTGCGCAAGGAAATTGAGGACAAGCATGCTTGCCGCATCTCCATTCCCAAGACGGATGATCCCAGCCCCGTGATCAAGGTTGTTGGTACCACCGAGGGTTGCCGTGCTGCTGCCGCCGCCATTCAGAAGATTGCGGATGAGAAGGACAAGTTTGTGAACATCGATCTGCCCGTTCTCAAGGCCTACCACCCACTTTTGGCTGGCTATGAACGCTGCAACGTCAACCGCATCATGGAAACCACGGGTGTCAAGATTTTCATCCCTTCCCCCAACGTCGACCGCGATGAGATTGGTGTCAGTGGCGAGAAGGAGGCCGTCCAGGAGGCCGTGCGTCAACTCCAGGCCATCTACCAGGAGCTGCGTCGCACTTGCGGCGAGCTCACTGCCAAGGTGGCTCGTGACAAGCACCGCTTCGTCATTGGCATCAAGGGCGCCTTCCTCAAGGAGATTATGGAGAAGACTGGCGTTGTCGTTGAGGTGCCTCCCCCGGACAAGGAGGACGAGACCCTCATCCTCCGCGGTGAGCAGCCCCGTCTCGTGCACGCCCTCACCATGGTGTACGAGCGTGCCAACTCGGTTGACCTCGCCAAGCTCGATGTGCCTGGATGGTTGCACCGCCGCATCATTGGCAAGGGCGGTGCCAACGTCCAGGCTATTGCCAAGGAAATGCCCAAGGTGCACATCAACTTTGAGAGCGAGAAGGATCTGATTGAGATTGAGGGCCCCACCGCCGAGGTGGCCGCCGTCAAGCAGAAAATTTCTACCATGGCCCAGCAGCTGGCTGCCACGCTCTCCTATGTGGACATTGAGGTGGACCAGCAGTATCACGGTCACATTGTGGGTGTCCGTGGCGCCAACATCCGCCAGATCCAGGACGAGACTGGCTGCGAAATCAACATGCAGCGCGACTCGGACGTCATCCGCGTCGAGGGTACCCCGCAGGCCGTGGCCGCTGGCCGCGCCAGCGTTGAGGCCCTGGTCCAAAAGGTCAAGAACCAGCGCAACATTGACATTATCGTTCCCACCAAGTGGCACTCGCAGATCATTGGCGCCAACGGTGCTCGCCTCAACGAGCTCCGTGTCAACTACCCGGATCTGAGCATCAACTTCCCTTCGCGCGACTCGGGCTCGGAGATTATCAGCGTCCGCGGTGACAAGACCGCCGTCGATGCTGCCGACCAGTGGTTCAAGAAGACTGTCAAGCAGATTGAGGCCGAGAACTACCAGGAGGAGGTTGCCATCTTCCGCCGCTTCCACAGCGAGATTATTGGCAAGGGTGGCGCAGCCATTCGCAAGCTCCGCGACGAGCACAACGTTCGCATCGATGTGCCCAAGGCCGAGGAGGAGAGCGACATCATCCTCGTGACCGGTCTTCAGGCCAACGTGCAGGCCGCTGCTGACGCCATGCGCAAGATCCAGGCCTCCATCGCCAACATTGTCAAGGAGGATGTCACTGTGCCCCAGAAGCTGCACCCCTTTATCAGCGGTCCCAACGGCTCCTCGGTTCGCGGTATTCAGGACGAGTACGAGGTCTCGATCCGCGTGCCCTTCCCCAAGGAGAAGTCGGACACCATCACCGTCTCTGGTCCCTCAGAGAACGTTCCCAAGGCCGTGGCCAAGCTCAAGCAGCTCATTGACGGCGGCGTCGACAACATCAAGATTGTCGAGATGAAGGTCGAGGCCAAGCACCACCGCTTCCTCATCGGCAAGGGCGGTGCTTTCCGCAAGCAAATTGAGGCTGATTCTGGCCTTTTCCGCTTGGCCTTCCCCTCCCAGCGCACCGAGTCCAAGGAGGACCCCAACACTGTCACCCTCATTGGTACCCCTGCCGCCATTGAGAAGGCCAAGGCCCAGATCGAGCAGCGCGTCAAGGAGCTGGAGAGCGTCGTGGACAAGTCGGTTGAGCTGGACTCTACCTACTTTAAGGACATGCTGGCGCGTCGCGCCGCTTTCCTCCAAGACCTGGCTCAGGAGTTCCCCACTTGCCACGTCAAGGTGCCCCGCCCGGATGCCGAGGGCAACTGCAGCAACACGGTGAACGTGCGTGGCAGCCCCGGTGAGGTGGATGCCGTTATCGAGCGCCTCCAGGACTTTATCCACCGCCGCGCCAATGCCATTGAGAAGGGTTACGAGGTTGCCGCCGACAATCTGCCCTCCCTCATGGGTACCAAGGGCGTTCACATTCAGCGCATTCAGAAGGAGTGCCAGGTCAGCATCCAGGTGCCCGACCGCAGCCAGCGTACGCCCGACCAAACGACGGTCGAGATGAAGATCTCTGGTCTGCCCGAGGACGTCGAGCGCGCCATTGCCGAGTTTGAGGCTTTGACCCCTGTTTTGGTGGAGTATGATCTGCCTGCCGAGTACCACCGCTTCATCATTGGCGAGAAGGGTGCCGACATCTCTGCGTTCCAGTCCACTTACGATGTGCGCCTGGAGATTCCCAAGCCTGCCGAGGCTCGCGACTCGATTGGCATCCGCGGTACGCCCGCGGCCATTGAGAACGCCAAGCAAGGTCTTAAGGAGCTGATGCCCAAGCTCGAGGACCTCAAGGCCCAGAACTACACCATGACCATGGAGGTCCCCGCTAGCTTCCATGTTGAGATCATTGGCCGCAACGGCGCCAATGTCAAGAAGCTTCGCGCCGAGTACGACGTGCGCGTGGACTTCCCCCGCAAGGAGGGATCCGACGAGGTGACTCTCCGTGGCTACAAGGAGAAGTGCGAGGCCTGCGCGGCGGCCATTCAGGCCCAGGTGGACAAGCTCAACTCGTACATCATCAAGCCCGTGAACATCAACTCGGCCATCCACCGTCGCATCATCGGCCCCAAGGGTGCCAACCTGCGCAAGCTGGAGGAGAAGTTCTCCGTCTCCATCAACATGCCTCGCGACCGCGACAGCGATCTAATCGAGGTCATGGGTAACGAGCCCGATGTGGATGCCTGCATCGATGATCTGCTTGAGCTCCAGGACGAGTTGGTACGTGCTGGGCCCTGAGTGTTTATGCCTTTGTTTCGCATGCCATGTCATCTCGTCTTTGTTTTTCGGTTCTGATCACCGCCTCGCATCAGAGACTCACCCTTCGCTTTGCCCATGCTTGTTTATCGCCGGGTGTCTTTGTCGGGTGACAGGAGGATGACATTGTCCTGCAAAAGGCTCACACCAAGCCCGCTCGCAGCGAGCCCAAGGCCAAGTCGCAGCCCAAGGCCTTTGCCATCCGTGAGGCGCCCTGGTCTGGCAGCAGCGATGCCAGCTTTCCCACCCTGGGCGAGCAAGCTGCCCCCACCTCGGCCATGGGTGTGTGGGCCACGCGCAAGTAGACACCAGGTGTCCTCATGCTTTTTTTCCGACTGTGCTGTCAGCAGCTTTTCCTTTGGTTTTCCTCTCCCTTCGTCCTTTTTCCCCCACCCTTTTCTAGCTTGGCGCTCTACCTTGATGCAGTCGCCTTAATGCTGGTGTTGCACCGGGCCAACTGAATACATAACCGTTTACTCCCATGGCGAATCGACAAGATTTCTTCTCTCGATTGTTTGTGGTCTAATCGGGCCGATCTAATAGCTGGCTCTTGGAAAAAACTTCCAAAGGCAAAAAGTGCCATGGGTAGTATGTACACCATGCACGTACAGGGTTTCAAAAGCTGTGGCGAAACTTGGCCCAGCCCATGCGAAACGGCAAAAGGCCCGAGGTTTGAGCGAGGTTTGGGTGGAAAGGGTTGAAGTCGGCTTTCAGCAGCTGGTCCAAATATTGTTGTAGCGCAACCGCAGGCAGATAGGCCGAGGCAGCGGTCTTCAGCTGAGTTTCATCGGCCTGGTATTCCAGACGCGCTGTCCTCAACCGGCGGCCAAGACGGATTGAGAGGGCGAGCAGGCGTATGAGAAAGGGCTAAAATGTGTACGAGCGCTTTTGTGAGCCACCAAACATGCCCACCTGTGTTGAGATGGCGGACGGCATTGCTCGCTACGGCATGAACAACGTCTTGAAGTTCAGTCGTGACTTCACCTAGGCAGTGGGCGCCGAGGGAGCGGCCGTGAAAATGGGACTGTCAGAGCCCGTGTCGGCATGAATGGGGCCTGCTGGACGCGGCATGTTTTACCTCGAAGGACGGTAGGGGCCCTTAAGCCATGATGGGCGCACAGTTCCACGGGCAAACGGCACTGCGTCAACGGAGCCATTGGTGCGGGAGGGAGGTCAGTTCGGACGGGATGAAATCGACTGTCGCCTGTCGCCGCAGCGCTGAAGTACACTGTCGGGGGCGCGTAAGAAGACTGTCGCATCGGAACACAGGACAAAACATACCAAGTTGCGCTTGGCAAGGAACGGCAAGCCGCGCAGCAGCGTGACATGTCCTTGCGCCTTGCCCTGGAAACATTCAATGTGCAAGGAAGCCAAGTGAGTGATGTGACACCATTGACCCTGATTTATTCCAGAGGCTGTTGCGAGGCGGCACATGGTGCAGTGACGTACAATGTGGGAGGCAATGTGTTCAGCGGTATGATTGCGGATATGCATGGCTTCAAGTGTGAGATACAAGAGGGTCGAAGCAGTATCCTCGGCGTATCGCTCCAGTTGTGGAATGGAGGCAAAGGGCACGTCCGAGTCCTTCTCGCGCGCCATGATGAGTCGTCGCAAAAAGGTACGGGTGAGCTGAAGCTGCTGCTCTTGCTGCAGGGTCTCGAGCTCCTGCATAACGGGGGTCTGTGGCAAAGGTCGACCCTGACCAAGAGCAATCCGCAGGGTCGTGAGAGAGCTGGCTCAGAGCGAGTATGCAGGCACGTCGACGCTCACGCTGCACACCTGGTCAAAGAGCGCATCGATAGCATCCTTCCAGAACAAAAAGCGCATCGAGGTGGTGGCTGGCTCCCGAGCTGAGTCCCTGGGCGGCAAAGAAAAGTTTAGCAATGATCAACGTCGTGAGTCGGTCAGTGCTGCCTAGCTGGCAGGTGTGGCAGGTCTCAGCCGTGTCAAATCAGTTCACAGACCGAATCGTAGCCACCTCGATGTTGAGCGCGCGCAGCGCAAAGACTGCGCGCTGGGCTGTGCTCGGGAGAAGAAGAGTCGCCAAGTAGTGGTCCCGATCATAGCGACTGTACGTGCGGGCACAGCTGTGAGGACAGAGGCATCGCAAGGTCGGCGGTGAGCCGTGTGGCTCTGTCGTTTCGTCACATACCGCACGAGCTCGCGACAGTACGCAGCCGCTGACGGGCTCTTCTGTCCCTCTGCATTCGAAGCACTCGCAGAGTTCCATCGACGCTGCTGTTTGAGCGCTGTTGACGCAGATGGGATGGCTGCCCGCATACTTGCTCGGCAACAGCCACGCAGTGGCACCAGCCATCGCGGCACAACACCCGCCGCCGCTGCCATGACGTACCACACACACACACGTTCGAAAATTGGGAAAGAAAATGAAATTTACCACATGTGGGGACATGACTCTGTCTGTTGTTGTTGATGATGACTGTTCATTGTTTTGTTGCTTCGACTCGAGGCCTACGCTTCTGCCTCGCAGACCGAGCCTTGCACACGCTATTGCCTGAGCAAAGACATTGGCTTTGCCACGACATGGGGGTTGGCATGTTTAAAATCGTAATTGGTTCTTAATTATTATGTGCAAGACCGGGCTTATCGATGATGTGATGCTATCATGTCATGGAATGTCGGGATTTCTATGGCATTGGTGAAGAGGCGGGCGAAGTGTTTTGGAGATTGGGGCCGGCCCGATCCCGGCGAGGGGTCGAGGTTGCCACGGGTGCCAAACCAAGGCGGTCCAAAGGAGTGCGGGGGGTGTGGGGACTTTGTACTGAGCTCCGTCGTCTGCCCAAGCTGAGCTCGCGCGAGCTTGTCACGCTGTGCGCCTGCATCATGTGCCGCAATTGAGCAATTGAGCAGTCCTTTGAACCAATATGCAGAGCAGCAGGCATGTGCAAAAGCAAGTTGGCCACAAACCGCTTCCATGGAGCCGCAGAGATCTTCGATGCAAGCACTAATGCGCACATCCGACTCGCGGAGACGCTGGCGCAGCGCTCGACGCTCCTTACTGCCCGAATCCACCTTTTCCTGCCGGATCCCAGCGAGCACAGCGGGTGGCACATGTTGGCCAGGCAAGCCCGGCAGCAGGTTTAGAAATGGTTTCAATAATCCACTCTCTTAGTCCTTGGCTTTCACAGCGCGGTGGCACATGTTGGCCAGGCAAGCCCGGCAGCAGGTTTAGAAATGGTTTCACTAATCCACTCTCTTAGTCCTTGGCTTTCACAGCGCTGGAAGGGAAGACACAGAAGAAGAAGCAAAAAAGGGAAGAAAAGGAAAAAAAAAAAAAAAAAAAAAAAAAAAAAAAAACCGATCAAACGCGAGAGGGGTCCCCTCAACCCACCTTTGCGGTCCGATGTCCGCCACCTCGACGCACGACAACACACATTTGCTCCATGGCAGCAAGGCAGGCTTGCATTTCTGACAAATCCAGCCCGACAGTGGCGGCAGTGGCGTCCGACATGCCTCCCAACTTGTGCAGCACCCTAAGCAGCTCTTCTCTCGTTTGTTCCGTTTGCACCACGGTTGAGGTGACTCGATGCCGAACGTCGGACTGGGCGTCCACGTTGTGACGAGGCGGAGTGTTGGCATGTGCATCTTGCAGCAGTGCTACCGCGCGAGCCGTGGCATTGACATGTAGCTGCACAATGTCTGCTACGCAAAGGCGGGCTTTGCGACGCGTAGCACGCACAGCTTGCACGGTTGCATCATCGCGCGAGGCTTGTGCCAGCGCTCGTACACCTTCGGCCATGCGGCGCAAAAGCAAGCCAGCTGCCGGCTCGATGGGCGGCTGTGCATCGGTTTGTGTGGCCACGCCAGCAGTGCCTGGCATGACGGACGGTGCGCGCTCCAACGCGATGGCCAACCGTAGCAAGCGCTTCGCGGCATCTCCCTCTGGCAAGCCGCGCCCAGAGGCCCCGGCTGACTTGCCGTCAGTATGTACGTCGTCCTCTGCGCCTGGCAAAACAGGTGGGGGCACAGGCTTCAGTTGTTGGCAAGCTTGTGAAAGGCTCTCTTTTATATTTGTCAAAGCAAGGCTACATTGATGAAGCTGTTCCTTTGGATCATGGCGAATATCAGCTTGAAGCACACCAACAGTGTTTGCACCCATCATATCCGGCGCGGCTCCCTGACTCACGAGCTGCAATCGTTGAGAGAATGCGTGCTTAAGCTCGCGTATGCTAGCCGCTGCATGCAGGCTGACATTTTTCGTTTGGGTCTGCAGCTCCACGCGCAGCTGCTGCAAATCGTCTCTTAAGACCTGGAGGGTTGCTCGCACAGGTTGACCAGCCGCACGACATGCAGTTGCAACAGCTTGCTGCACGGCCGCCATGAGATCCCCCAAAGCACGCAGCTGGTGCTCCTTGAAAGAGTAAATGTGCGCCCGCTGTTGTTTGAGATCGGTGCGCAGACTCGCAATCACCTCCCGACTTGTAGTTGCAAATGCGCGCAGGCAACGCTGTGTCGTGGCCAGGTCCGTTTTGGCGCGTTGGCAAAGGTGATTAGCCTGATCCCGCTCGCTTCGCAAGCGCTCTCCAACAGCTTGAAGACGGTTTTGCTCTTCGTGCGCCTGCTTCACAGCTTCGTTACTCGCGCAGCGAGCATTCTCCAAGTAACGACTTTGTTCCGTTAAATCTCTTTGTGCAGCTTCAGCGCTGCGCCGCGCCTCGTCGGCCTTTGCCAACCGGATTTGCGATTCGTCTGCTGCGCGCTTCCACTCATCAACTCGACGATGAGACACGGTAATTCGAGCCTGCGCTGCTCGACGAGCATCTAGCTGGGCAACCGCAACGGCGCGGGCACCCTCATGTGCCGTCTGAGCTTGCGCCAGAGCCGCCTCACTCGCTGCACAGGCTCGCTGCAGCTCCGCCAGCTCACCAGTCAATTTTTGTTGCTGCTGATGTGCCATATTTTGCTGCTCTTGCAATTGGACCTTTTGATGATGCAACTGCTCCCGCCACTGGGCTTCGTGACGTTGAAGTTGCTCCTGTGATTGTTCCTTTTGAAGTTGTAGCTGCTCGGCGTGAGCCGCGCGCGTAGATTCCAGGACACTGTGAGCGGCTTGCAACTCCCGCTGTAACTCCTTCACCGTTGCCTCGACGTTGCGTTGTGAGACGCGACAATCCGCGAGGTCGTGATACAGCTGCGTTGAGTGTGCCTCCGCTTTTTGCGTGGCTGCTTTTTGGCTTGCAAGCTCATGCTCAAGGGTGGCTATCCTGGCCGAAGCATCGCCGGTTTGGGTGCGAGCCGTGGCCAGATCAAGCTGCGCTTGTCTGGAATGCTGAAGCAGGAGGTCTTGGCGGTGAGCATGTTGGGCTCGCTGAGCGGCCCAGGCTTCCTGAGATCTGTTCAAGCTTGCCTTGGAGGCCTCCTGCGCACGAAATGCCCGTGTTAAGCGATCCAATTCCCTGGTTGCGGCGACAATCTGGCCCTGGAGCTCGTTGGACATGAGCTCAACGACGCGCTGGGCAGCGGTTCGTGTTGCAAGCTCGCGGTGCAAACCTGCTTGGCTTTCCTCCTGCGCAGCTTGATACCAGTCAAATTCATCCTTTAATTGCTCATACTGCTGCTCCAGTTGATGCTGATTGGCCACTTGGCGCTCAAGATCAGCCACGACATCTGCATGAGCGCGTTCGGCCTCTTCAAAGGCCTTCACTTGCTCGGTCATGGTATGCATGGCGTCTTTGTACCGCAGCAGCTCTTGTTGAATAGCTGCGGCCTCCCGTGCGTGCTCCTGGCGTGCCTGGGCCAAGTCCTCGCGAAGACGCTCTTGTTCTGCAGTGAGCTGCGTTTCCACTTGACGGCGCTCGGTAGTAAGTTGCGTCATGCGTTTATCAAAGGAGTGTCGCTCCTCTGTCAACTCTTTTTGTACTTTTTGTCGCTCCTCTTCAAGCTGCGCAAGGTCTGCATCGGCGCGCCCCTGCTCCCTGGCCAGGGCCTCCGCCAGCTTTTGGCGCTCCTCAGTCAGCGTTTCTTCCAGCTGTTGGCGTTCCTCTATCAACTGTTTGAGCTGCATTTCTTGGGATTGCTGCTGTTGGGCAAGCCGCTTTTCATGTTGCTGTCGCTCCTCATCCAATTGCGTCTCAAATCGCTGCCGCTCAGCGGTAAGGCGCGTTTCATAGGACTGGCGTTGCTTTGCCAAGTCAGTCTCGAGTTGCTGTCGTTGCTGGGTCCAGGCATGACTGTCAGATTGTGAGCGATCCAGGGCTGCACCACGCTCGGAGCGTTCTCGTTCATAGGCTTGTTGCCACTGGGAAGCGTCTTGCCGAGCCGCGGCAAGTTTCTCTTCTTGCTGCGCTAACAAGGTCTGCAGGTCCTGAATTTGGCTCATTTCGGCATCGTTTGCAGAGGTGTTCTGCTCAAGACTCTGGAGGACGGCGGTTAGCTGCTGCTCCAACGCTTGTCCGCGTGTGAGAGCGGTGTCTCGAGCCTGCTCGACCACAAGAAGGCGGGCTTTTAGCTCTTGCGCTTGCGTCGCGTGCTCGGAAGCGGCCTGCAGTTGCTCACGGGCACGGTGTAGCTCAGCGGCGGCACGATCCTTTTGTTTTGACAATTCATCGCGGTGTCGTGCCTCCATGATCTCTTGAGCCTCGCAGCGAGCGTCAAGCTCACGGCGTAAGGTTGCAATGGTGGCTTGCGCTGCCTGGGCCTTTTTTGCATGTTCGTCGCAATTGGCTGCTTGAGCTTGAAGGTTGGCTTGCAGATCAAGCAAGTCCTGGCGCAGCCGGGCCTGCTCTTGGTGATGTTGCTGTATAAGGGCCTGCTCTCTCTCTTGGCACTGAGCCAGTTCCTGCTGCAGTTTGGACTCGGAAGCTGCAGCTCTGGCATGTAAGTCAGTGTTCTGCTGCCTGGGACGTGCCAGCTCTGACGGGGACGCTGGCAGCACTTGCGATGAGGTGGCTGCTTGCCGAGCATGGTCTCGCTCGCGTTCTGTTGCGCGCAGCTGAGCAGTAATGCTTTTGACTTGGTCTTGCCAATAGGCATCCCGCTCGTCAATGGCTCTCTGTAGTTCTTGAGCCTGGCTCTGCAGCTCGACTGTATAGCGTTCCTAGCAGTCGAAGCGTGTGACCAGGCGACACGACAAAGATGTTCAGGTTTTAGATGGTGGGTGAGGTGGCATTGGCTAGGGTCGGTTGTCATTAGAATGCGCCACTCACCCGAAGCTCATTGTTGGAGGCTTGAATCATGGAAGTGGCTTCCTGAATGAGACGTTCTTTATATTCGTGGGTGGTGGTTTGCAAGATGCTCTCATGCTCAGCACGGGAGAGGTGATCTGGGGGGCGCCGGGAGTCCTCCAGGGATGTCAGGCCTGGGTCCGAGCCGGTCGCGAGGCCATTTTTGTATTTCTAGACATGGTGTCGGGGGATCAGACTGACGGCTGTGCAAGCCGGGTAGAGCCGGTGGCAGAGCTGGCTAGGGTCGGTCGCACCTTGAGTTTTGCTTGCAACTTTTGGATCAGGAGACGCTGCTCCTGAGCTGTAACGCGGAGAAGGCCAACCTCTCGACTAGAGAGTTTGGGAAATAGGATGAGATGCCGAGAGCAGGGTGGCAAGACAGGTTGGGAACACAGCACAATATGTGGGCCTACCGCAGCGAGCTCTCGGTGTGGGTGTGTGTCAGAGCGACGAGCAGAGAGTCGTTGGGGGCTCCGAAGCTGCCAGATGTCCCAGAAGGCGAGTGATGCATGAGATCATCATATCAAGAGAGAAGGCCAGCCACGAACCAGGGGCCAGACCTTTGCAGACCACGGACCTTGGCTCGAGAAACGATTTGCCGGGAGTACTGTGCAAGAGCCAGGACGTCTCACCCCCTAGCCACATGTGTCATCGTGAGCCAACGCGATTCATTTGTTCGTGTTGGCGTCGGTGCGTCTAGCCCAACATTTTCTCATTTTGTCTTATTGGCAGCGCGGGCGTCAAGGCATACACAGACCAGCCGGCTGAGCGGGCACGCGGCGGGACATGTCAAGGGAGGTGCTGAGATCCTGGGCGATGCGACTGCGCTCGGCTTGGAAGACGTCATCGAGCTGTTGGAGGACAGCCATTTTGCTGCGGGCATGGTCGTTGATTTCCACAGTCAAGATGACGCAAAGGCAAGTCAAAGCCAAGGGGCAGGGCAAGCAACGGACCGAGTGGCGTGTTCGCGAAGCTCTTGAAGGCCCTGGCGCACGTCGGCGGCGTCGGCCATGATCACCACACCCTAGCACATGCTGTGGGTGTGTCCAAAGAGCTAATGTTGTCCAAGATCGAGGCATCGACATACATCGCGCTGTGAGCAGGATTTACCAGTGCGTGGAGATGCAAGGCGCATGCCTCATGGCATGAACTAGCTGCCACGGCATGTCAGTCGCCACCAGCTCTTCCGCCTCGCTTGCCACCGACGACCCCACCTCCGACTCGTCGCACTGCAAGCACCCAGTGCACTATGGAACCAAAAAAAAAGAAAAAAAAAAAAAAAAACCGCCACTTGAGATAGTGTAGCAAAAACTACACTTGACATTGATATCAAAGTGTTTTACTTCATTAGGAAGTGGGTGAAGTAAATTACTATGTCGGGAGTATCAGCTGCTTTTCGGTTCTTGGAGGGAAAGCCAAGCATGTGGCAGAGGGAGCAATGGTGTGGAAACACGACAAAGAGTAAATGCAAAGCGAAATCAGAGATGTTTGGGAGAAGCGACGTCAGCAATACATGAATTAGCAATACGTATTGAGAGATGCGGTCCGAGGCGACCATGCACCCAAGAGATGCGAAGCGTCGTGGTAAAGAGGTCTATGACGAAACCAAGGGCTAAGCAGAGAGACGATTCCCGTCGTGTTACGACATAGAGATGTACAGTGTTAGTGTTAGTGTTGAACTATTTTTTTTCCCTGGCGCAGGTCACTCAGGTAAGGTTCTGGTTCTAAACGGCAGCGGCAGCGTGAGTTCGCCAGCCCTGCATTCAATTGAATTGGCGTACATGGTCGCCATCACGCCTGTTCCTTCGCGTGTCCAGTTGTGCATGGCTCTGTCCCCTCTTGGGGTTTCTTGGTTTGCGTTTTGTGTGGCCGCGTTGTGGACGTTGAAGCAGGACTCGCGCTGCCCTTTGGCGCCGTACCCGTCGTCCATGCCTCACGCTTGCATTGGTGTCGGTTTGCCCGGGGTTATCTTGTGGTGTACGTGCTTGTTATCTGACTGCACCATCTTGGGTGGGTGTCGGGTGGTGTAGCATAGAGGACCTTTGAAGATGGCGCGCGCTTCGCTGTTGTTGGTGCTTGTTGCGGTCGCAGCGGCGGTGTCGGCCGTCGAGTTGTTCCCCAAGCAACTCAACGGTCCGCCCAGCGAGTTTTCTCGTCATGGCATTCCCGATGCCACCAAGGGCGCCCTCTACCGCGACTCAGCTCTCTTCTTTGTGAAGTACCAGGCCAGCGCTACCAACGCCAATCAGCTCGTTTTCACTCAGGATCTGGCCGTCGATTCGACCACGGCCTTTCGTCTCGTCGTGCGCACCTCCCTCGACGACGTGGCTACCGTTGCCGTCACCGCCCCAGATGGCTCGGCCTTTGATCTTGATGCCTATGCCTCGAACGTACGCCTTGCTCTCGCTTTGCCTGCTCCTGGTTCTCGTTCTCCTCATCCGTTCTTCATTCGTTTTTGTTCACACGTTTTTTTTTTTTTTTCTTTCGACTGGTCACCTGCTTGTTCGTTTCGCCGGCTCATGTGACCGTCTCTTCCAACGGCTTGGCCATTTGCAGTCCATGTGGCCCATCGGTGATCAGATCATCAACACCACCGTCTACGAGGTGCCCAACCCCGTGACCGGTGTGTACCAGCTCACCCTCACCGTGGACGGCATGTCCGAGGACGACTTGCGCGCGTTTGTTGCCGACAAGCCACGTGGTACGACCCACCAGGGCCTGGTCATTCTTCAAAACGATGCTCCCGAAGAAATCTACTCTCATCTGAGCACCTACAAGTCAAGCATGTGCCAGTCGGACGATCTTACCATCCTGGCTCGCATGTACGACGCCTCCGCCAACCCCAAGCTCAGCGGTGTCAACAAGGGTCTGGCCCCGACCCCGCTGCGCGAGTCCGTCACCTCGGCGGAGCTCGAGATTATCTATCCCGATGGCTCCATCCACGAGGTTGCCATGCATGACGACGGTCTGCACTCGGACGGCGAAGCTGACGACGGCGTCTTTGGCGGCGACTTTGTGCCTGCCGACAAGGGCTACTACCTGGTCCAGTCTGTCTTCCGCGGTACCAACGACGCCGGTGCTCCGTATGTGCGTACGGCTGAGCATCAGGTGAAGATTGTGGCAAACGACATCCGCCTTGCCTCAACCTACACCACCGAGCTGCACACCTCGGCCCCCCGTGTTGTCTTCAAGGTGCCCGTCTCGAATGCCGATGGTTCGCCCGTGGACACCTCCGCCGGTTACCGCGCCTACGCCCAGGTCTGGGGCAAGCACCTCTTCTCCAGCCAGCAAACGGCCACGGCCTGGACCTCGGCCCTCGTCTATCCCCAACAGGCCACCGATGGCTCGTACTACGTGCCGCTCGAGATGGACCTCAAGTGGGCCCTCAAGGCCGGTACCACCTACCCCTTCACTCTCCAGGACGTGTATCTGCAAGAGGTGAACACCATGGTGCCCGTGGCCACCATGGATACCATGACCCTCGACTCGTATGATCGCAGCGTCCATGTCGGCGTCTCGCGGGCCCTCTTTGGTCTCAACCGCACCTATGCTGGCGAGGAGGACGAGGCCATGCGCTTTGGTATCCGCCCGGCTCATCTCCAGCGCACCAACCTCACCGACTCAACCCGTCGCCTCGTCCTCCTCCACGGTTACTGTGCCGACGGCAACCCCTGGCAGAAGCAGTCCGAGGTGCGTCGACCAGGCTTTTTTTTTTTTAAATTGTCACGTCCTCATCGCCCTTTGTCCTTGACAAACATACCATTTTGTACACCGTAAACTCCATCGCGCCACGTCTCATCGAATCTTGCACACATAGGACTGGCCTGCGGACGCACTGTACTTTAACGACGCTAAGCAGTCGCGCAGCCATGACGAGTTTGCCCAGCTTGTACAGCAATTCGTGGCCGACAGCGGTGTTGACTCATACGCTCTCATCGGCCACAGCCAGGGCGGCATCGTGACCATGCACACTCTCAACTACTACTGGACCGGTCTGGATCTGGCTCCGGTATGAAACGTTGCGCACGTTTATTACCTTGTGATCCGGCCGTGCCCACACCACACACCACGGCTCTTTGCTGGCAGCGACTTCGTCTTACTGTGGGGCTCACCCTTTGTGCTGGGTTGCATTCGATGGCTGATGCATAGGATGGTGTGCGCAAGACCCAGAGCCTGGCTTCGCCCTACCAGGGTAACACGGGTGCTGGTGGCTGGGCCGAGCTTCTTGGCTCGCTCGGTGGCTGTGGCGAGAACCAGGATTTGACTCGTGACGGTGCCGAGCTCTGGCTGGCCGGCCTGAGCGCTGCGGCAGTTAGTCAGCAGTTCTTTTACACGACACAATATGGTCCTGGTGAGTCATTCGAATGAAGTTCATGTTGATCTCAGAGCTGCGCCCATTCTTCGCCCACGCTCACACGCTTGATCACGATGTCTTTTCTCCTCCACAGGCGGTTTGTTTGGTGATGGCTACTGCAACAAGCTTGTCAACACAGTCTTGAAGAAGCCCAACGACGGTGCCACAGAGAGCGAGTATGCGCCTCTCGAGGGCGCTACGCACGTCGACAACTTTGTCGGCCAGTGCCACATCCCGGACATGAACTGGCCCGCGTCCTTTTGGGACAAGGATCGCAATGCCGAGATGCGTGCTGCGGCCGGCTTTTAAAAGCCGTGTTTTTCTTCCCTCACCGGCACCGTTGCGTTTGCATATCATGCGCAACTTCTTTGCATGTTCAAAAATAAGTACTTTGTATGGCTGTTTGTGAGGGTGTCCCCAGCGTGTGTGGCGTTCAGGATTGCAGTTGATACCCCAAAATAAAAAAAAAAAATGAAAAAGCGTGTCAATTTTATGGGAAACCCGAGGGTTGGTTTGCCCTGGCCAACGCTTCCGGCCAACAACAGCGTTGCGTTGAACCACGTAATAAAAGCCAAAAGATAGGAGAAGAAAAGGAAAAAAAAAATGAAAAACTCAATGCAAGTCGAGAGGAGAAGGGGGTTAGACGGGGGAAAAAAATAAGAGGAAAACAAAGGCAAAAACATTCAAAGGCACGGCCTAAAAGGTTGCCATCTGGTCGCTGCGGTAGCCAAGCTGTGCAAACGGGAACAATGTGGGATCCATCGTGAGGTCTTGGTCAAAAGAGACATGGGAGGCGTGAGAGGCATTGTCTGAGGCGAACGCACCTTCTCCAGGTTGGGCACACAGGCAAACTTGAGCATTGGGGGGGGACCGCACATCAAAGCCTGATTCAACACGTCAAACAAAAAGACCAGGTGAGAAGCGACGGCAAGTTGGTTCGAAGGTGAGCAATAAGGCGCCAACACCATTGTCAGGCGAGGTCGCACCTGTACATCCTCGCCGACAGGGGGCAAGTGCTCGCGGAGCATGGCTTCATCGATGTAGCCCTCACTACGATGAGGATTGAGGAAGACGGTAAGATGAGATGATAATGTCCAAACACCACAATTTGAGGAGAAAGCACACCGATTTAAAAGATGGCTCGGGGAGAACGCGAAGCGAGCGTAGAGCCACAGAGCAATGACAAACCTGTACTTCCAGCCAGGACCGGCCTTATCAATGGTGTACCAGATGTGGAAGCGGGGATCTTCAGCCACTTCATCCAGCTCCTTGCGCAGCAAAATGTCATCCTCCGACTACAATTTGACGGAGGTGGCGTGAGAGCGGTCGAGTGGACGGAAAGCAAATCGCAGAATAGGACTGGTAGGCAAGCAACGGGAGCGGCTTGATCGCTGTACCTTGTTGGCAAAGACGAGGTAGACCTCGGTACGGTCAGCAGGGTTCTTCTTGATGGCACGGATGATCTATTTCGGTGCAGATGAGCATGAGAATGCGTGTCGTTGGATGAGCACAACAACGAGAGATTGGAGGATCGTTTAGATGACTCGATAAGAGTCAAAAGTACCTGGAGGCAAGGGGTGATGCCGGTGCCACCCGCGATCATGGCAAACTTGGTGACGTTCTTGACGATTGGTGCCGACTTCTTGTCCTTGTGGAGGATAATGACGCCAGGGCGGGCATACTCAATGTGGCCAGCCGGGCCACGCACGTCGATGGTATCACCAATCTTCATCTGATCAAAGTACTGGCTCATTTTGCCGCCATCGGGGAAGCGAGGGGGGAGGGGTTTGTAGACCTTGATGACCATGTCAAAGTAGCCAATCTCATCGTTGGAGGAAACGGGAGTGTAGGAGCGGACCACGAGCTTGCCATCGACCTTGCAAGAAAAGTTCATGTGCTTGCCGACGGGCAGGCCAAGCACATGTTCGGGGGATTGGAGCGCAAAACGGAAGCGAGTCGTGTCGTGGCTCAACACCTATTCGAAGAGATGGGAGTCGGGAGTTTTGTGCGTGAGGTGCGGCACACAAGCAGACCAGATTTGCGGGAGAGTGGGAGTGTGCGGGTGGATCGTCTCCAAGACGGACCTCCTTCTCAATGAGGGCAAAGGGAATCTTTTGGTCCGGGTTGAGGGCAATAGGGGGAGAGCGGTGGCCAAAATAGTAGGCTGCGCCCAGGCCGACCAAAAGGGCACCGGCACCAAAGGGCAGGCCCACCAGAACACCGGCGCCGGCGGCGACGATGCCCGTTACGCCGAGCAGCCTGTTGGCCACGGACGAGCGAGTGAGTCAGCAGTCCGTTCATGCTTTGTAAGCAGAGCAGATTGTAGCCACGATGGCGGCGAAGGTGCAGACATACTTGATATCCATGCTGCACAAACGTTCCCACAGGGTCGTCGCAGCCATGTCCCACCCACAAGATGGAGAGGGAGAGGAAGGCAGGAAGGACCAAACGCCCAGCAGATCGACAGCGCACAAGAAGGAGGGGAGGACGTCAAGGGGGCGAGATGAGGAATGAACCCGTTCACAGCACTCAGCCGCCGCGATCAACAGCACAGGTGGGAGGGGGTGACTGCTCTGCAGATCGAGCGCCGCCAGTAAAATGCACCCTCTGTGTGTGTGTGTGTGTGTGCTGACACTGGGATGCCAATGCGGGCAGTCAGAGACGGAGAAGGAGAGAGAGAAAGAGAGAGAGACGAGAGAGAGACGAGAGAGAGACGAGAGGTGCGTCGTCGAGCCACGAGGCAAAAGTGAGAGAGCGAGAGAGAGCGAGAGAGAGAGAGAGAGAGAGAGAGAGAGAGAGAGAGAGAGAGAGAGAGAGAGAGAGAGAGAGAGAGAGAGAGAGGGAAAGTGGTCTTGATGCAAGGTCGTATGGAGAGAGAAAGAGAGAGGGAGAGAAAGGAACAGTCGGTTTAATTACCTGATGGATGTGTCGGGAGATTTCGTGGTGCAGGGGCAGGGGCGGGGGCAACTGCACGTGGCCGGGCAAGCAACAGCAAGATGGCAGCGGGTGGGGGGGAGTGTGTGTGAGCTGCTGCTGCGACCGTATACCAGCAGCCAGATGCATAGACACACAGCCGTGAGTCTACTCAACCCCGGCTGTATTGACCACGGACAGAGAGCGAGAGGGCGAGAGAGCCGGAGCGAGAGAGAAAGAGAGAGAGAGAGGGAGCCAACAGGAGGAAGGGAGCGAGGTGCGAGGCGCAGGCAAGCTCACATGTGCGGAATATCAGCCGGTGGGAGAGGGGGGGTTGAGAGAGGGGAGAGGATCAGAGATGGCGTGGCTAGTAGGAGGGAGTAAAGGGGAAAAAGCAAGGCAAAGTAGAGAGGAAGGGCGTGCTGGGGCGGGAATCAGAGATAGGGAGCGAATTGGAGAGATGGGACAGCAGACAACCTTGATCGCGTGATTTGTTGGAAAAGGGTCCAAAGCCATTAAAATGAATAGAATACCTTCAAACTAAAGTACGCTGACATTCTAGGCGGCTGGGGTCAGGACGTAGACCGCACTACCCGTCCGACCCCAGCTCCAAAGAGAGAGCGACCTGGATCGACAAGTACCAACTGTAATTCCTCCTGCCCTCCAAAGAGAGAGAGAAAGAGAGAGCTGCACAACGCTCACAACAACACGCCTGCGGTAACCACATGTCAGTGTTGCACTTTTCCTTTGTTCTCCTGTTGCACACACACCTCTCCTCTCTCTCCTCTCTCTCTCTTGTGGCACTTTCGCACACACACCCTCACCTCTTTACAGGTCAGATAAACCATAGGCGAAATATTCGCTTTGGCCCCCCTCTCTCTCTCTCTCTCTCTCTCTCTCTCTCTCTCTCTCTCTAAGCGTATCTCTCTCTCTCTCTTTGTGCCTGTGCGTCTCTCTCTATCTCTCTCTCTATCTCTCTCTCTGTCTCTCTCTGTCTCTCTCTCTGTCTCTGGCTTGTGTGGGTCGTTCTTTGAAATGGCAGCGCCCCGGTGTGAGCGGGTGGGATGGTACGGGCTGGATAGACGGTGCAGTGTCTGGTGCTCGGGGGGACTACGAGTGTGGATGTGGATGCCCTTGTTAGATGTTGACCAGCCGGGGAGTGCATGAGGGTGGGGCTGGCTGACGGGAGCGTGCGCATGTGCTTGGGCAAATTGGCGAGCGAGGGGCTGGAAGTGACCCCTCCCCTCGGCGGTCAGCACAGCCAGCGCCTGTGTGAGCTTGTGGTCAGGGAGAGAACACGCCATACCTGGTGAACCAGCTGCCATGTCTTGTCATGCCCTGGCCCCCGGTTCGGGAACAGTCTCAGCACAGCTCGTCGTCGTGTGTGTTGTTGCGTGTGAACGTGTGCACACACACCTTTGATACCGTCATCGCCTCGTGTCCTTGTGCCTTGGTGTTTGGATACCCTGCCGTCTTGTGTACTGCCCCCTGACCACACCCTCTGACATGGATTGTGGCTTTTCTCGTCGGCAGATCACCAGCACAATGGCCGAGTACTACTTTAACATGGACGATGGCTACTTTGAGGGCCTTGTCCGTGGTTTCCGCTCGGGTCTGCTCCGTCGCAGCGACTACATGAACCTGTGTCAATGCGAGACCCTTGAGGGTGTGTTGTGCTCTCAACCCCAAACTTAAAGCCTCAATTCTCTTTGGCCATGCCCCCGTGTCCTTTGCGCAGTTTGACGTGCCTTTGCTCCCCCCTCCGCGCGCTCTCTTGCCGCATGCCACAGACCTCAAGCTGCATCTGCAGACCACCGACTACGGCAACTTTCTGGCCAACGAGCCCTCGCCCCTGGCCGTCTCCACCATCGATGAGAAGCTCAAGGAGAAGCTTGTCACCGAGTTTCGCCACATTCGCAACCAGGCCGTCGAGCCCCTGGCCACTTTCCTTGACTACATCACCTACGGCTACATGATTGACAACGTCATTCTCCTCATCACCGGCGCCATGCACGACCGCGACGTGGCCGAGCTCCTGCCCAAGTGCCATCCCCTCGGTGTCTTCCCCGAGCTCAAGGCCCTGACCATTGCCCCCACCCCCGAGGAGCTGTACAACCAAGTCCTCGTCGATACCCCCATCGGTGTGTCTCAGCTCCCTTGCCTGCCACCCACAACACACCCTCCCCCTTGTCATGGCTTGCCGCTTTCAGAAACATCCCCATCCTCATGGCCTTGCGGCATGCGTTGCTGCATCAGGTGACTACTTTTTGAAGTGCGTCGACCGTGCCGACCTCGACGAGCTCAACGTCGAGCTCATCCGCAACACCCTCTACAAGGTGTGTGCTCTCCTCCGTCCGCTCCTGCCAGCGCAAAGATAAAGGCGGGCCAGTCCAATGTCCTGGAGGCTGGCGGTGTGGTATTCATTCTCGCCCGATTCTGGTAGGAGTACCTTGAAGACTTTTACCGCTTTTGCGAAAAGACCGGCGATGCCACTGCTGAAGTCATGTGCCCCATTTTGGGCTTTGAGGCTGATCGCCGCGCCTTTAACATCACCATCAACTCCTTTGGCACTGACCTCACTTCCGAGGACCGATTAAAAGTACGGCCCATACTCGGCAATGTCTTTGTTGCAGGGCCGACTCCTCATGCACCGACGCTCGTGCGCTGCAATCTCACATCCTCCCATGCACACCTGGCACAGTTGTACCCCCGCATCGGCCGCCTCTATCCCGAGGGTCTGACGCTCCTCTCCGCTTGCAACGACTATGACGAGGTTGTCCGTGTGGCCGAGTACTACGCCGAGTACCGGTATGTTGAAAGCGACCCCGCTTCCCCTAGACTCGGAGGCTCCTCTTGGCACACTCTTTCCTCTTGGCACACTCATTCCACCCCCCTTGCTCCGGCTTGATGTCTTCTGTTGCAGCAACATGTTCGATGGTGTTGGCATGGGTGCCAGCGAGCGAACCCTTGAGGACAAGTTCTTCGACTGTGAGGTTGGTCCTGGTATTCTGCCCGCTCTGTTGGTTCGAGCTCGTTTTGCCTCAAGGGGGCGTCTCTCTCCGCCCTCGGCTACGTCTCACCCCATTCCTGCCATAGGCCAAGATGAACGTCAATGCTTTCATGTTCCAGTTCCAGTACGGTGTCTTCTACGCCTTTATCAAGCTCAAGGAGCAGGAGGCGCGCAACATTGTCTGGATCTCAGAGTGCATTGCGCAGAAGAACAAGAGCAAGGTCGATCACTACATCAACCTGCTGGATTAGGTCTCTTTCTCGTTCTTTGTCCCTTGTATAACCAAATCCCATGCGTGCTCGACCCGAATTCGACGAAGATTCAGTCGCATCTAGCTTGCATTGCAGGCCCCATCAACTAGTCCCTACTCGCCAATGTCGGGCTCCCAGCCCGTGTGTTGGCTCCGCTCTCCTTGGTCTAGCTGTCGTCCAATCCGCTTTCGCTTGCACGGGTTCCAGTCCAACCCAGGCGTGAACTCTCTGTGTGTGCTTCACGCTTCGGGGTATCGTTTCTTCTGCTTGTATCCTGTTACCTTACACTTGCTACCTCGTCCACGTTGATGCTGGTCGAGTCTGGGTCTGCCCTTTGTGATTTTCTTTTCTTGCTTACAAATCTACCAGTGAAGTCACTCGAGTTACTGGCATGCATCAGCACTTCATTGTTGCGTTGCAATTTGCGGTGCCGTGGGGCGCCGGTTGGGGATCTACAGCTCGTCATGAGCGGCGGCAGCCGACACGGCACACCGAAATGACATGTTGTCTGATGCGCTGTCGACGGTATTGCCCATCCTGTCGTGAGCACAAGCAAGAAAGGCGAGGTGAACAACTATTTTGACTGTGAAATCAGACCACCGTGGAGCTCTACAAACCGGGTGGTCACGCGAACAGGGTGGTTGGTTTGGCCATCGACGCTGTCCACATAAGAGCCGCCCTTTAGCACCACCCGCTTCTCTTGGCTCGGTGGCTGCGTGTGGAATAGCACAACAGCTGGCGTGAGTCAGGTCGCAACCGGCAGGTCTGTAGGGTAGGTTGGAGGTCATGGTACGTACTTCGCCGGGTTGGCCCTCGTAGACCTGGTCCACCCATTCCCAGCCGTTGCCCAGGAGGTTGTAAAAGCCCGTATCGGTTTGTGGACCATATGCATCCACGGGCGCCAAACCCAGGTGCCCGTCAGCCTTGGTGTTGACGTCTGCATCAAAAAGAAGGAGAAAGAAAGAGAGAGAGGCGGGGGGATGAGAACAACGGCAGCTGCGCATCGGAGCAAAGCCACTGCCTTAGATGTAGAATCCGGCCTCGAGGGTGGCTGCAGCTAAAAGCAAACCAAATGCAAGAAGGCCATAATGGGAGCGCTCACCGGGAAATTTGCCCTGCCAGACGTTCATGTGGTCGAGGCCGGCGCGAGGGCCCCAGGGGTAGCGCTTGGACTGCTTCGAGCCACCCGCTGCAAGCTCCCACTCGGCTTCAGTCGGCAGCCTCATGCCGCGCCATTTGCAAAAGGCCCGTGCATCGTTCCAACTGATTTGGGTGACGGGGTAGTCGTTGCGCCCCTTGATCGATGAGCCTTTGCCAAAGGGCATGCGCCAGTACGCGCGGGGCACCGGCAGCCACCACTCGGAGCCCTTGATGGTCTCCGTAACCTCGGCGCGTACGCTATCACTGGCCAGCAGATGGAAGACAAAGCTCCAGCCATACTGTTCAGCCTCGGTTGTGTACTTGGTGGCACGCACAAAGGCGCGGAACGCGCTGTTGTTGACTGGACGTGCATCCATGTAAAAGGCCTCCACGTTGGCCTGTGCATGTGCGTTGTACGGGTTACGCGGTGCTGCATCGTACCAGTGTTGGTGCTAAGCTCGTGACAAGAGACAGGACGAACACTTGCCTTGCGTGGCGGCGCTTCGCCGTCCCGAGCATTGTTAAAATCGGCCCCCACCTCAAAGTCTTTGGCTGCGATGATCAAAGACGGCGCGCAAACGTTGCATCGGAGGACAGGCCATTCCGAGCGCAAGCAAATCAAGGATGAGCCATTGGCGAGAGGGAAGATCGGAGGAGATGACAGCGCGACGTCCCACTCCCAAGTTTCACTCGTACCGGCCGGCACTTGAATCATCTCCCTGGTGTCCAGTGGCTTGGCGGCGGCGTTGAGGGCCATGGCCAACAGGATGCACGCCGCGGTTGCTCGAGCAACAAACGACGACATGGTGCTGGCTTCAGACAGCCCAACGCTACCTTGCTAATGGATCCTTTCGCCCTGATATCACGAATCTAGCCAGTGATGCAGAGCAGGAACGAGCACAAGCGCGAGGACGAGGACGTGAAGCGCGCGGCACCCGCACCCCCAAGCCAGCAGCAAACTGGCCCTTTCGCGCATCCCGATCGATGCAAGCCAGCAAGCAACGAACTCAGTCACAATAAAACTTTTTAGCACGCGAAGGTAGTGAATGTATATTGTGTGCAAATCAAAAGGCGAAGGCAGTGACCGGTACGGTTATTGCAAGGGCACACAATGTGTGTGTGGGCCGTGATCTGCTGCAATCATTTCCTCATCGGTTTCCAGCGCCACACACATCAGTCAGACTTTCACGTCAATCCCCTTTAAATCCTCACACGTCCATGCTGTTGTTCACTGTGACCAGTGGACCTGAGGCGAAAGGGACCGCAAGCCTTGGAAGCGACGCCACCATGTAGCTCTGTTCCAAACACCAGTTACACACCCATTCTCTGAATCACCTTGGCTTTTAAATGTAAAACACAACAAAACCATCGCGGCTCCGACTCTCTCTCTGCCGCAGACGAGTGCGTTGGAGTCACTCTCTGAGCTCTGAGTTTTATTTTATTTTATTTTTTGTTTTTGGAAAAACTGTTAAAAATGTTCTGGCGAAGTGCGACGCGCTGGGCAGCGGCGACGGCGACGGCGGCAGCGGCGACGGCGACGACCGTGGCTGTGACCCTTGGCGATGAGAAGGAGGGGGCTGTGCAGAGTTGGTGGGCTGGTACGGTGAAGCCCATGGCCAAGGCGTTGCTGCTGCCGCGTCTGGCGGTGTGCCAGCAGCAGCAGGTCATTCCGCGTGGGCATGTGGCCGAGGTCTACGACGTGGTGGTCGTCGGTGCTGGCATCGTCGGTCTGGCGACGGCCCGTGAGATCTCCAAACGTTATCCAAATAAGACCATCTGCGTCATTGAGAAGGAGGGTGAGGTTGCTGGCCATCAGGTACGCACGGCGCGACAGTTGCGGCGAGAAGTGGAAGGGCGAACCGGAGCGAGGCCATTGGCGGGCAAAGCTG
>NW_001865056.1:764665-781963 GCF_000002865.3 Monosiga brevicollis MX1
TGGGGGGGGGGGGGGGGGCGCGGCTGATGGATGGCGAGGGCTGGATCAAATAATACTGACGTTTTCATTCTCTTTTGATGCATAGACCAACCATAATAGCGGCGTCATTCACGCAGGCATGTACTACGAGCCTGGCAGTGTCATGGCCAAGGTTTGTTGTTGCCCAAAGAGTCACTTGTCGCGACGCACGTCAGACCTTTTCCCTCTCATCTGGCTGGTCGGGGTGCTGTTGCGGTTGTCATCACGACGAGCAGTGCTGTGTGCGAGGTGCTGACTTGATGTACGAGTACTGCGGGCAGAACAACCTGCCTCATCGCCGATGCGGTAAAATGATCGTGGCCTCGACTCCCGACCAGGACCACTGGGTCAAGACGCTGTACGAACGAGGCAACCAGAACGGCGTCAAGGGTCTGGAAATCCTCAACAGCCAGCAAATTCAGGAGCGCGAACCTGCCGTTCGTGGCTCCTCCGCCCTCTGGTCCCCCAACACCGGCATTGTAGACTTTGCGGCCGTTGCCCGCCACATGGCAAAGGAGCTGCTCGCCACAGGCCGCCACGATATCCGTCTCAGGTTTCAAGTGACTGACTTCAAGGTGGACGCCGCTACCAACGTAGTCGAAGTCATTGGCGTCGAACCTGGTCAAAAGGGCCCTACCAAGCGAGTCCGCGGCCGCAACGTGATCACCTGCGCTGGTCTGCACGCCGACACGGTTGCTAGCCGCGGCGGTGGTCGCGCCAACCCCAAAGTCGTGCGTCTCTTTCATTCGTGACATCTCTTTTCATCTTTGGCGTACGCGCCTCTGTTCTCAACTTTTTTTTTTCTCTGTGTTGTGTGTGTGTGTGTGTGTGTGTGTGTGTGTGTGTGTGTGTGTGTGTGTGTGTGTGTGTGTGTGTGTGTGTGTGTGTGTGTGTGTGTGTGTGTGTGTGTGTGTGTGTGTGTGTGTATTGTTTCTATCTCTCTCTCTCTTTCTCTCTCTCTCTCTTTCTCTCTCTCTCTCTTTCTCTCGTACAACGTAGGTTCCTTTCCGTGGCTCTTACTGGCAGCTCAAGTCTGAATACAAGGACATGGTGACTTGCAACGTGTACCCCGTCCCCAGCGGTGGCGGCATTCCTGTTGGCGGTGAGTGTGTCCATATTATCGTCACGCGTTGACCCGGCGCGCTCTAGTTCACCCGTGCACGTGTTTTTGCCTTACAGTGCACTTTACGCCCACCGTGAACGAGCAACGCGGCGAGGGCATCATTGTTGGCCCTGGCGCGTGCATTGCCTTTGACCGTGAGGGCTACAACTTCTTTGATCTCAGCTTGCGCGATCTTTTTGACATCACCACCAACATTGGCTTTTGGCGGTTTGCCATCAGCAACCTCAGTCTCTCACTCGGCGAGATGTATCGTGACCTGAACAAGCGCGCCTTTATGAACGAGGCCCGCAAGCTTATTCCCACCATTACTGATGACATGGTTGAGGAGTCCTTCGCTGGTGTCATGGTGCAGGTCTTTGAAAGTGATGGCAAGGCCAGCAAGGATTTCATTTTCGAACGTAACTGCCTCAGCGGTACAACCTTGCACGTGCGCTCGGCCCCCAGCCCTGCTTGCACTTCCAGCATGGCCATTGCCGAATATGTCGCTGATACCGCAGCCCAGGATTTTGGCTGGTAAATTCCAATGTGCTTTACATGTTAAGAACAGTTACGCCATCCACAATTGTATTTTCGTTGGGATTGACTTCTTTGAGGCCTCCATATCTGACGCCCAAAGCCAAAGTGAGCCCGTGATGCTCGTGATGGGCGGACAACGCAGTGGTAATTTCAATTTGTTTTTATAGAAAAGCAAGATTTCACATCATTCACACTCGCACATTACAAAGTCCCAAGTGAATACACAACAACAAGCCAACGCAAGCATCCCTGTTTACTACATTCGCTACACAGAGAACCATCCACGGCACTACTATATCAAAAGTTGCGGCGAGCAACCCATGTGACGATAAACGAGAAGAAGACGCCTCTGATTGAGGCTAAGGAGTCGGGCTGACGTAGATGCCCCCCCTTAGAGAATCGTGCAGCCACAGCAGCAGGATTGTGGGTAGTCAGGGGCATGAACCTTGCCGTCCAAACCGTACATCCAGTACTGAAAGTCCTTGCCGTTCCAGTGGGCAGTCACGTGAGTAATGGGGATGGCGTGCACGGTCTGGCGTTGCAGCAAAACTCGCTCCGTCTAGCACAGGCAGACATGCCCATGAGGTTTTAGTGAAAGAAAAAACAAAAAAACAAAAAACACAGGAGCAACGATGCGTGCACGTACGGAGGGAATGATGGTGCGGTGCTGCTGCACGAGACTCGATGCAACGGCATCAATCTTGGGCAAAGGACTACCCACGAGTGCCATGACCTGCACGTTCAAGCATCCTCGTGAGCGGAGGTGGCGGACGACGTGCACGCGCTGAACGGTCCCACTCTTGAGACTCACTTGCGCGTCTTGTTCTTGATACACGCAGCGGCCTTGGCCTTGGATGACTTTATCCAATGGCAGACAAAAGGCATCCTCATCAAACACCTTTTGGGAATCATGAACCGACCTGGGAGTGCATGAGCAAAAGCAAGGCGGGAACAGCGCCGTGAGCGTGCTCGGGGACGGGGCCAAGTAGGAGCAACACCCAACGTACCAAGTCACAATCAGCTCGAGGTAGGTCATGAGACGGCCAGAGCCGCGGCAGCGAGAGCACATGCGTCGACCGCTGCCGTTGCAAGTGTGGCAAACGCGTACGCCGGAACTGTGGCAAGAAGAGCAGGGCTGGCCATCACTGCGCCGGCCAATCCCGTTGCAGAAGGTGCACTGGCTGCGGCCACGTCCCTGGCAAAAAGTGCACATGATGTTTCCCAAACCGGCGCAGTTGTTGCATGCGTGCACACGCGAGGTGTGGGGCACGGGCTTGCGATCCTCCGAGACGACAAAAGGGTGAGGTGTCATGACGCCAATGGCCCACGGATGAGGGGCCAGGCCGCGCTCGGGCCCGTCTACATCCTGGCCTGCATAGTCGACACCAGCACAGGAAGAATCGGGCCAAGAATGGGGGAGCTGAGCGCTGGTGACAATCAAGGACGATAAGGGCGCAGCAAAGGAGTGGGGCACGATTGGATCCCGCACGCGTACCGGCATAGGGAACGGTGCGATCGCGGGTGCTGCGCTTCTCTGTGAAGGACTTGAATTCGTACACGTAGCACACGTTGGAGGTGTGGCTGCGCAAATTCATTTCCTGTGCCGCCTTGGTGCCTGCACAGCAGGCCTCGTCCATTCGAGACTTGAGAGCGTCCTTCAATTCTTCCTCCGTTGGCGTAGGGGTCCTGAGCAAAGGGAGAGCATGAGGACGAGACAAAGCATTGCACGGCGACAAGAAGGGGACCGAGGGTGCAGGGCGGACGTACGGCTCCGGGCGAAATGCGTTGGGAATAATTTGTGCAATCGGCACGGGAGCTTCCGAGGGCGGAGCAATGACTGCGCAAACGTCGTGATCATCACGAGGTGTCGTGAGACAGTCGTGAGATCGTTGAAAAGGGATCGCGGCGGCGCGCCCATACTTTCGAGGTTCGGTGCGCTGGGCTCGGCGGAAGAGCTGTGGCCCGAGGCACCGAGATTGACATCTTGGTAGTTTTGCTGGGAATGTGGCACCCCGCTTGCACTGGATGGGCCGCCGTATGGCCCTGGGGGCGGGGCACTCGCGCTGGGCGCATACGCCGGCGGAGGCTACGGCAAAGGAGGCATGGATGCTGAGAAGGAGCATCGCACCGAGGGAACAGCTTGATTTGCAGACGAGGATGGCATGCAGGTTCGAGTGCGCAAGAACCCACCGCGCCGTAGGGCCCGTTGCTGTTGAGCAAAGGTTGCTTCTCCATTTTGTCGTCGCTACGCGCACAGCCGGGTATCGGTGAGGCCGGGAAATCAAATCGCCGGTTAACACAGGCTCGCACACGAAACCATCTTGCCACACAGGAATAAACCCCACAATTGTGATCAGACAAGCCAGCCAACCGATCAGCCAAACGGCAGCCGGGCACCGCAGGCGATCGGCGCGGACCTGTGCAAATTTCACGATTTCCGATTTCAGCACCTCGTGTGCACACGTTGGGAAGAAAAAAATAGGAAGTCAGAGAGTGTATGTGGAAGCGAAGCAAATGCAGAGAGTATGTGAGATCAGGGTGTGTAATGAGAGGTAGAGCACAAGTGATGAGTGAGGTGAGTGTCGTGATAAAGGTCTAAGAAGAGTGATGGGAAAACTGTGAGAGAAACGAGAGATGACTTTGCATGACTGTTGGAAAAAGAGATGGGGCGTGGGCAAGATGAATATGGCAAAACGGCACACCACCAACGTTTGGCGGTTGGGGAACGCCAACTCGAGCAACTGGACCAGCTCGATCACCTCGACCGGCGATGCGACCTGGAACATTGTCTATGAGGCGTACTGGGAGCTCCGTACCGGTCGGCCGCCATATCTCGAGACATCTTAGGCTGATGTGAACGTTTTCGACACACATGTAGCTTAAGCTGCCCGCGGGCACATGTAGATTGAGGATGGCGTTGTTATGGATGGAGCAGGACGAGCCCGTTACAGGGCGGCTCTGTTGGATTTTTGGCTCGGAGCATCAGGGGTGATTTGACGTGCATCTTTCCTTGGGCTTTGTGGTGACACAACCTGGCCTTGCGATTCTTTGTGTCCTGCCGTAGCAGCAGAAGCGCTCGGCCCAGGCCATGCAGGCCAAACGACACTGTGGGTTGTCATTTACTATCAGCCAGTCAATCGTCCTGCTACGCAGGTTTCGGATACACTCGGTCAAAACATTTCAGAGACCTCGGTCTCGCCCAAACAAACAAGAGACAGTGGGTTGCGGAAGGGTTTAAACGCGCGCACGCCGGAGCCTCAGCCTTGTTGTATGACTGTATCCAGGTGCCGCAGGGTGTGGTACTCGACACAAGTCAAATGCATCCGCTGGGTTCCACTGTCGCAGTGCACGGATGGCTCTATCACAGCCACGCCACGCGCGGGCAAAACAAGCAGGTGAGATCGAACATGATCGACAAAGAGACAAACAATTCGGAGCCTCGCGGTTGGATGCCCACCTCCGGCATAGATGACCGCTCGGCAGTGCTGGCACGTTGCCACGACGCGCGGCTCCCATTCCTACAGTGACGAGTGCCCCGGGCCCGTAAAAATGTGAGCACAAGCCAAAGCATAGACATGCGTCTGCCTGTGCGAGAAACTGACGCCAGCCCGAGTCTGAAAAACTGGCACATTGATGGTTTCCTCAACAAAATGCTCAAGTTGGTCGCCTCGTGCACGCGATTGATCGACTGCTGGTCGAGGAACGGTGATACGCCGGGCTGCCTCATAAATCTGTGCGGCTGCACGACGCCGGCGAGAGGCACGAGGCCCTGCAGCGCGGAGTGGGCTGCTGATTTTAGTCTTCATTGACTGGGGGCGTTGGTTGGCTGGAGGCGTGGCCAGGTCGCGACCTCGACGCACAAGCACGTAGACACGCTCACTATCGGGTAATGGCGTGGTCCCAGGGACTGTGGGCTCTTGTTCGTCCAAAGTTGAGGGATGGGTGAGCACGGCGTTGATGTGTGACCAATGCTCTGATGTTTCTCCCGAGCCTGTCTCTGAATTGGAATGCTCGGGAACTGCTTCGAGCTGCGGACGCAAAGACGCAACAGGAGGTTCGCCCGGTTCAGGCAGCGCACGAAGGGGCGGGGCAATGGATTGAATCTGTGCCAGGCTGGTGTCGGCATCAGGTGCGTGGCCATAAATGATGGCTGTGTTTGCCATGGCGACGTCGGACTCGATCGCCGCTTGCACGCCACAATCGACACGCTCGGCAATACGAGCAAGATGATTGGCACCGACACGGCTCATGGCAGCCAGCCGCTCCATGTGCCCCAAGTGAAGATCTGTTTGGCAGGCAATTGCCGAGCCGGTCCTAACTTCCTGTGTGTCTGAAGCGCTTTCCACGCCAAGAATCTCTGGTAGTTGAGTTTCAACCACCGGAACCGGATCCGTTTGCACGGCAGCTTCAGAGTGTGACATCGCTTCCGTTGGTGTCGCCGGGGTTGCGAGAACTGAAGACGATGCAGCTTCTCGTTCGTCTGGCAGGGCCAACTCCAAGGCGCTGGACCCCCGCTCGATTGTCAATGGCTCGACTTGTGTGGCCTGGTCAATATGGATGGCGGCGAGTTCAGGGGTGCCAACATCCACGTCACACGTGCTTGGGGGCGGGGCCGCCGCTTGCTCGGCCGCATCCTGAAGACGGGCTTGCCGGGCCGCATTGAGCCAGGCCTTGCGACGATGGCGCTTGTGCAGCGCGTTGAGCTGGTCCTCGTACTCGCGCTCGACGTTGGCCAGCGTCTCCTGAAGCTCCTGTAGGGCTTCCACGTGCTGATCGCGCTCCGACTCGAGTTCCGCGAGGCGTTGCTGCCACTCAGAGGGACTGGCCTCTGGGACCTGGGTGTCGGTCGATTGGCTTGTTGCCAGTGGATGAGGGAGTGCTGACATTGGAGCTGCGATATCGTCGATGGCGTCAAAATCCATCGAGTCGTTCATGAGGTGCGGGGTGGGACTGGGCGGGGTCTCTGGATCTTGGCTGGCCGTCCGGCTGGTGCGAGTGCGGGATCTCGGCCGGTGCTGCGGATAACGCTGCGGATCATCGCTCAGGCTGCTCCCAGCCCGTCGAAGCTTGTTCTAGCAGGTCCCATAGACAGGCAGACAGGCGGATCGTGTGGGTTGATAAGCAAATGTCAGGTGGGGAACTGGATGTCTGTGGCTGGAGGCCAGGTGCGGACCCACCTTGCTGTAGTGGACGCTGGGGTCGGGGCTAAAGGGACGCGGTGACCGGGCTCGGTATCGATGCTTCAAGGGCTTGGCCACCTGCATCTTGTTGTACTTGTACTTGAGACCATCAACAAATTCCTGGATGAACCGGCCAAGGCAGGTGAGTTGGTCTCGGCACGGGAAGGCGAGCCACACGGGATCAACTCGTTTCCACTGGGCTGGGTACGTGGGCAGGAGGAGGAGGAGGAGGAGGCGTTGTGGCCAGACCTGATAATCCACCGTGCCCGATTTGTCTTTGTCCCAAATCTTCAAAAGGGCCTGGTGCAAAAGAGCCGGGCATCGGCATTGGGGTGAGACAAAGGGGCCCAGTGATGGGCAAGCATCGAGCACTAAGAGAGGGCTGCGGCTCGACCTTGATTTCTTGCTTGGTGAGCTTGAGCTCTTTGAACTTTTCAATGGTCGACTGTAATTCCTTTACTGCGTCGGCAAGTCAAGGCAGGTCACAGCGGTAAGCAAGCCCAGCACAGGCGCGATCATTGAATCGCAATTATGTCTCGCTGGTACACGCATGCGCGAGGGCAGGAGGAAAACGACATCGGCACCCACAATCGAGCTGCCCGTCGCCGTCGCGGTCGAAACGCTTGAAAAAAGCACGGACAGTCAGCTTTTGATTGGCCAGAAATTGGTTGACCTGTCCCAGGTGCAGCAAAGAAGCGGGCGGATGAGAGGGCGCGATGGGCCTGGTTCCTCTTTTTCGGGTCGGGCAAGCCAACGCTGAAATCGGCAATGGCCAACCTGGGTGTTCCATTTTGCCAAGACCACGTCGGGCTGAAGCTCCGACGAGTTGACTTTGCGGTGAAGACGAAAGTCTTGAATGGCTCGCTGCAAGGCGGCCAGCGCCAGGACGCGGTCAACTGTGAAAGGAAGACACGAGTGGAGTGCTATGTGAGTGGCGGGTACACAACGGCACGGGATAGGCCCGTGAGGCTCGGTGGACGGGGCGTCAACGAGGTTGTGGTCGCGGCGCCTGGAGAAGGGGTTTGGGGGCAGGCAGCCAAACCGGATGCGCCTGAACGCTTGGCGTAATGGTAGCGAACTATGGCCTTGTAGACGGCCACAATGCGGCGCTTGTAGCGGCGCTGGGAGGCGGGAGCGAGGGGCGGGGAGGCAGCGGCAGCGACAGGAGGAGACGTGGATATGGGCATGGTGCTGGTAGCCTGGGGTGGGCTCGGGACAGCTTCATCTTCCAAGAGCCTCAGGGTCGGGGCTGCCGCCTCTGCCATGCCGGTCTAGTCCCCAGTGGCAGCAACGCGAAACAAGACTAGCAAACACCGAGGGAACAGCAGCTATGGCGGCCACACCAATCTCGAGAGAAAAGGCGAGCGTAGTCGCACCCTGCCACGACCCGGAAGCGCTGGTGGAAAGAAGAGGAGCCAAGGAGATCTTGAAAGAACAAGCCGAGGAGGAAGCTGAAGAAGAAGCAGCAAGAATGGCCTGCCGTCGATCGGCAGACATAAGTTGCATGGCAACCTGCGGCCCGTTGACGGCCGGGGGGCGGCGCTAATGTGCCGTTGACACCAGCTCGCGTGGGTGCGGAGTAAGGGTTTGGAGGCGAAGGGCAGATTCAAGTCAAGAGGCACGGGGTCATACGAGGACGCTCCTGGTGGTCGTGCGAACGGGTTCAGCGTCGTACGTTTCAGGGTGAGCGTTGTGTCATGCGTCAGCTTGAGCAACCAAAACCTGGGTGCACTTGTGCGCGATACGAGACGGTTTCCCAACCTGCCTCTCTGGTGCAGCCGTGGACTACACAGGTGATCCGCCAGCTGCACCCGGTGATCCGCCAGCTGCACCAGGTGATCGGGCCGGTCGGTCTTGTGTGTCCCTGCGAGATCAAGTAGATGGGACACATGTGCAGAATCTGATGATGAGAGTGGGGGTGGAGTGGCAGACTGATGTTTTCAACAGCTGTTGTCGACTTTGCGATGTGGTGCGAAAGAGTCGGATGATCTTTTGAGGGTGATGCTGGGCTGCAATAACTGTGCAAATAGCTGCATAAACTTGGCTTGTGTACGTTATGAAAGCTACAACAAGTCTGTGTTCGCTCGTGGTGGCGGCCGGGCCTCGTTACGGAGGGCACTCGGGGCAGATGCCTCTGGTCCCTGTAGATGAGGGCCGAGGCTTGGACCTCGGTACCCCCAAAGGATGGTCGTGGACCATGGCCATGATCGCGTTCAAAACCCCTTGACATGTTAACGGAAAACCAAAACAAGAAAATTTCACGGCCAGATTTCGTGGTAAAAAGCCTCAAAATGTTCTTCACGAACTCGATAAAAGGATAGCTATAAATCTACAATAACTGCTCTTTTCGCGACATGAAACCTTTTTGTCCAGAGCACCAGATTGTTTCCTTTGATGAAAAACCAAAAAAAAAAAAAAAAAAAAAAAAATGAACAGCGCAGGTGCCAAAGGGGTACGGCCAAGGTCTCATCTGCTGCGCCGCTCATGCAGTGGGCAGGGTAATTGGTTTGACCAAGCCAGGACGGTGAAGGAAAGCTGGTGCATAATTGAGAAACTCCAAGGGGCTTGTTCCTCGCTGCCATTTGAGACCACGCACTCGCTCTCCACGGTGTTTCGTTTGGGTCTTACTGCTGCTGCAGCTGCAACTGTGGTTGTGGCAGCTTGCACGCTCGGCTCTCTCGAATCGTGGCAAGGAAAAAGATTATCTCTGACATTTATATGTCTCAACCATTCCCCTCTGAAAGGCAGCGGGATGGTTTTCGATTCTCTGGATTTGCCTTTATTTTTCCTTATGGTACAAGTGCTTTCTTCGCCCTCTCTCTTTGGGTGTCTCGCCTCTTGTCATCCTCTCCCAATGCGTCGCATCGTTTTGCCCGCTCTCTGCCTTTTGAGCAGCTTGATTCCCCACTCTCTCAACTCTCTGCTCTCACAGTCACACACACACTCTCTTTTATTTTTTATTTTCTCCCTCTCTCTCTCTCTCTCTCTCTCTCTCTCTCTCTCTCTCTCTCTCTCTCTCTCTCTCTCTCTCTCTCTCTCTCTCTCTCTCTCTCTCTCTCTCTCTCTCTCTCTCTCTCTCTCTCTCTCTCTCTCTCTTTCGAGTCGGAGCGGCGGCATTTGGCAGCGGCGCGATCAATCTACTCTGCCGCTCGCCAGTGGCCATTGCCTCAGAGTTCTTTATCCAGGGAACGCTGGTATTCCGCGAGTGCTGCAAAGTATCACACGGTGGCGAGCGAGATCGTCTTGGCTTTTTTTTTTTTCTGGACCGCAAGACGCAAGTCGTGGCGCGCGCTGAATCTGGCAGCGCCACCGACTGGCGGTTGCTGGTCTCTTATTCTTACGCTATCCTCTCTTGCCTTTGGCCCCTTGGCCTCGCCCAAAGTTGAATCGACTACGGCGCGGCTGCTTTCTCTCTTCTCTCGGTGGCGTGCCTTTCGCGCGGAGCGGCAATTCCTGTCATCGCATCCGGCTCGTCTTGGCGCACAGGTAGAGGACCGCATTGCCTTCCATGCCCTTGGTTTTGAGGCTACCTGCCGGTGTCCTGCCTCCTCGGGCCCTCACGAGTTTGCTTTTGTGGACTGCCCTCGCCCGTACCAACTAGGCTCGTGCCGTCCGTGCCAGCGGTATGCTGGGCAAACGGCCAAAACCAGAGGCCTGTCCGCCATCAAACCGCAGTGCCTCCATCGGCCGCTGGCCATCGATGCCCCACTTGCTATCTATCGTGGCCCTAGCCTTTGTCCTCGTCGCGTTTATGCCTCATGACGTCAAGGCCATCACCCCGGAGCAAATACAGTCGTACGTTTGCCCGAGCATCCTCGATCAGGCCGCGGGTCCACCCTGATCCGCCCGCGCCGTTTGCCTGGTCCACTTTTGCTGACCATGTATATACGCACATATCCTTTTTATTTTTTTCTCCTTCCCTCCGTCCTCCTCTGATCTCACCTTTTGATTTATTCTTTTGATGCATCTTTAGATGGCTGACGACCAACACGTCCGAACTGTCCCCGACCGCCCTCAGCCGGCTGCAGAACCTGCCGCCCACGCTCTACTTCACCCTTCCCGATGACAGCCTGCTGCGCTACTCGCGCGAAAACCCTCACTGCGGTCGCAGTAGCAACAGCTCCTTCTGTCTACAGAGTCGCCCCACGTCATCCTGGCTTGGGCTGGTGGCTGCGCACTTTCCCACCGGCATCGAGAGCAACCGGCTCCAGCACCTTAACGACACGCAACTCGTCATTGTAGGCAGTCGCCTGGTCAACGTGTCAGAGTCCGCCGATCACCTGGGTGCCTTTGCCGCCCTCTACCTTGACCTCGCCACCCCAGCCCTCTCCACATCCCTCTTTGGCACCAAGGTTGAGATGGCCTTCACTTGCGACCGTAACATTACCCTACCCGACTTTCCCGCCGTTGCCGCCCGCACCACCGACGGGATTGAGGCCGGCATTCCTACCCGGCGCTACCATCTCGACGTTCACCACGATTGTGCTTGCCACGACCCCCACGACTACGATAAGTGCTCGTATTTCTCCATCAAGTTTGACAAGGTCGATGCTGTCACCCACTGGCGGAATAGCGCCGATGAACGCCAGGGCGACGTGACCAAGTGCATGAAGTCGTTCACGAACGATCTCAGCTTCTTGTGGGGCCTATCCCTGGGCATCATCCTTCTTGACATGTTCCTTGGCTTGGCCGCGCCTTGGCATCAACTGCCACAGCGAGCGCTGCCCGGACCAGGGCAACTGCCTGAGCCGGCTTCGCCCCGCCGACGTCATCTACGAGCGGCCCTTGGGAACTTTACGCTATGTTCTCACCTTTGGCTGGATGGACGCCCTCACCCCACCGGCCCACTTGCTGGAGACGGACGAGATTGCCTGGCCAACCGCCGCCGGCTTTGGCGCCATCAGCATCGTGGTCCCGGCCTTTACCAACAACGCCCTGCCCTTGACCGGCATTCTCACCATCCTCATCTTTTTCATCCCCCTCATTCTGTGCAAGTATGCCCGCACGCAAACCATTGGCCTCGTGGCCGGGGCCGCCTATTCCGTTGCCGTCCTGGAGCAGGTTTGGAGCGCCATCGCCTGCTTTGGAGAGCGCCAATCCGCCATCAACGTCCTGGCCATGATCCCGCCGACTGTTTGCATCACCTACTTGGCTGCATGGTACTGGTGGCAAATTGCCAAGCGCGCACAGTATCTCTACGATCGCCTCAAGGGCAACGTGCACGAGGAACCCACCTGGCGCGAGCTGCAGATCAACAAGCTTGATCGCCGCCCTTACATTCGCGCGCTCCTAGCCCGGGTCCCGCGCGCCTCCCTCACGCCCTCCTTTGGCTACCAAGCCTTTCGAGCGACCCTCACCGGCGCCGACCACTACATGGTGCCGACACGCCTCCTCTGCGCCGTTGGCCTCAGCATTTGCTGCACCATCTCCATCACCCCCTCCATGTACTCGGCCGCTTCCCTCCTCGGCGCCATGGCCGAATTTGCCATGTCCTCGGGGCATTGCTGCGAAGGTCGCCAGTGCGACCCAACCCCAGGCGCCGAGCTCTGGGTCGCTGACTGGCTCACAATGGGTGTCGGCGTCCAACTTGGCCACGGCGAGGAGTGTCGCAAGGACCAAATCGTCATTCGCCACGCGCTCAGCGCCGGTATCCCCTCAGCCGCCACCCTCGTCGGCTTTGCCCTCTGCATCTCCCTGATGCACACCCTGGTCGTCTACCGCAAGCGCATGCTCCTCCTCTTTCGTGGCCAGCCTGACTTTATCATCAAGCCCGTCCCCGTGCGCGAGAGTATCTCCGCTGCCCTCAAGTACGGCGGCACCCAGGTCGCCAGCACCCTCGCGGCCCTCGCCCTTGGCACCGTCGTCTTTACCGTCCTTGCCATCTTCATCGTCATTACCACCGTTCTCCCAATCATGAACCTTTACGGCGACTGGTTCTGGCCCTGGTGGTTTCGTTTTGCCATTTTCGACGCCGAGACAGGCCAACCCGGCTTTCTCGCCATGGTCCTGGTCAACTACTGGACCCTCATGCTCATCACATGGCTTGCCTTTCGAATGGACCCCAATGACCGGGGCCTCCAGCGCCGAGGCCTGTTCCACGTCTTTGATTGCATCGAGTTTATCTTCTACCTCTTCAACGCCCTGCTTGGTCTTGCCAAGCGTGCCATCACCTCCATCCTTCTGCAAGTCATTTTCATGGGGCGCATGGACAAGAGTCTCATGCCTCGCAAACACGAGCTCATGGACAAGTCCTACGTCTCTTATCTGGGTTACATGCAGCTTGACCTCTTCTACTCACACCCAATCCTGCTCACGGCCTGTTACTTTTGGTTGCTGGAGGTGGAGCCCCCCTTTGTCAAGTCCGCCTACGACGTCCACCCGTCCCTCGGCACCACTGCCGGCACCGAACTGACCCGCCGTGCCAACTCTCAATCCCTACACGGCTCCACTGCCGTCTTCAAAACCCTGCCAAATAATGCGGGCGATGAAGAAGAGGAGGACCAAGATGGCCTGATCAATGGTGATACCCACGCGGCGGCCCCAACCCCAGCGCGAAGTGGCGCGAGTCTACCCAATCATCGCCGCATCCGCTCGGATGTGTCCGTGCTAATGGACGAGCACGAGGCCTCACGCGCGCGTCGCCGCCGCATTCGAAACCGCGTCTGGCTTTGTGTGACGTTGGTGCACAACCCGCGTCTGCGCAAATTTCGGAAGCACGTCATTCGCGCGGAACTGGCCCAGGTTTACGAACGCATTGAACGCAGTACTGAGCAAAGCTCTCCGACCCATCACCTCAATCCACTGCATAACCTGCTGCAGCGCGCACGCCCCGAGCGCGTTGCTGCCACGCGTTCAGAGCGCGCCCTGACGTCGGTCTTTGACCGTAGCTTTGATGCCGATCCACCTCCGTACCGTGAGATGCGGAACAATCCCTTTTTCCAGATTGACGACTCGAGCCACGAGCCGAGCAGCCAGGACCCGAGCCAGGATGCAAGTGAACGCAGCTCTATGGACTTGCCCGACAGCTCGCGAGGCACGCCGGCGCAGCCGCGGCGCGCCACTGTCAGCACCACCGTAGACGAGGTCGCGAGCGATCAAAGGCCCGATCCCTTTGCTATGGAGGACATGGAGGAGGATGAGTACATGGAGATTGGGCCCAGTCTGCGCCTTGAGGGTGAAGATGAGGAAGACACAGCCGAAAGCACTGCGTGACAAGCCCCACAAGCCAGCCAATAGAATAGACAAATTGTGATGATGTGTGGATGATGTGTGTGGATGAAGGCTGCTGCTAGAGTCGGCCTGTGAGTGCGCGTGGCTTCTCCCCCTGCTTCCTTGCTAGATTATCCCCATGTCATCCCGGGATGCCGCAGACGAGCTGCCCTCCATTCCTTGCGCTTCCACATACGATAGACTGAATTGATCGATTAGTTCCTCGCTCCTTTTTTTTTTTCTTCAAGGTTTCAAATGTCAGATGTCAGATTTTAAATCGTGCCCAACCAAAAGTTTTAATTTTTTGTGTGATCCTCATGTTCCCATGTCCTAAGACAGCCCCTGACTGACGGGAGGGACAAAGAGAGATGTGGAGGGGCACGGAGGTCTGGTCAGAGATAGTGGCCGAATGATAAAGAACGAGCAGAGGTACGGAAGGGTGAAACAAATCTAAAATTCATACAAAGAGAAAAGTTCAAGGGCGAAATGGATGACAACAGAGAGAGAGCGCCAAATAGAGCCCGGGTCAGAGACAGAGCCAAAACCAGAGCCAAACTCAGAGCCAGAGCCAGAAAGAGAGAGAGTAGTTTTTTTTTTTTTTTTTTTTTTGGTGCATTTTCACCTTTGACTGATCGTGTCGGGTGTGTGTATGTGTGTGTGCGCGTGTGTGTGCGGGCGAGCCGTTAAGGTTGACGGGTCAGAGTGGTGGTCCGAGGAGAGTGGAAGCAAAGGGATCCCCTGGTAACGATGCACAAGACAGTCCCGTGGGCCATTCCATGTGCTGATCATGTTGTACGCTCATATGCATCCCTTCAACTTGTGCTAGATGGCTCAAAACGCAGTCCGCGCCGAGTCGCTTGACATTGATGCCGCACGCACGTGAGATCTCAGTGCTCAAGTGGGTGATCCCGGCCTGTTTGCAATCTTCTCCTGCTCAAGCAGCAGAATAGCCCGCTAGCAACTTTGTGACCCGAAAAATTGGTCGCCTTCAGCCGACACGCTGACTCACTGCTCGCCTTGTGTTTTGAACTCGGACACACGAAGGTGTGTCGCGTCAAGTCCCTTATGTTCGCTTGAGCCAGCGTTACTCAATCATGTATCCTTGTAGCCACACACTGCTCTGCGCACCAAAGGTCATGAGGCAAAAAGCTCACCGTATTCCTTGCGTAGAGACTGCCTGTTTGTTGGCCTTTGAACCCCCACCCCTCACGCGCGTAGGCGCGCACACATGGCTTGCCGACCCGGTCCTGTCGCCAAAACATACTTATTTCGTTAGTGTGTATGATGTCGGCTCCTCACGCAGCTCGATCGTACACTTGGGCCTCATGCCAAAGTGACCTTGTGTGACTGTTGTAGACATCCTTGCACGTTGACGGTCACCCAGATCAGGTGACCAAAGTCACGCTCGTTTCACGTTTGACCTCATTCATGTATGCAAATGGGAGCTTGAGCGTGCTCCCATCTTGCCACTTTGGCACAGGACGTGTATCCTACTGACAGGTGAGCGCACCATGCAGCACAAACCTGCCATCCGCCTTTGTCCGAGCTCTCTGACTGGATCAAAGAGCACCCGGATCTATTCACAACACAGTGCCGCACGTCTGACGCCTTTCCTGCATTCAAATTCAATGCAACGTTCCTCCAGCCGACGACGCCGCCGACCGCACCAGCGAGGCTGGTAAGAGCAGAAGGCGTTTGCATCGGTGGCCTTCTCAACATGCCAGACCATGATACCACCGGAGCGAACATCTCACCTCGAAGGGCGCTCGCACACTCGTTTCGCAGGCTTGAAGGTGTCATGGACGGTAAAACCGCCAGGCGCTTCACTTGCCAAGAATGCGGCGAGACTTTTGCAAAAGACTCGGCCAAAAACAGTCATTATCGAAGGGTGTGTGCATCACGTTGTCCGCAACCCACTCCGCTTCCTTATTAAGGCAGCACCCTTCACGTTGATCGCGCTGCAACTGTAGCTTCACCAGCGCCGAACCAGTGTCAGTGTGGGAGGTCAGGTAACGGTTGTTGATCGACAGCCTGACGGCAGCTTTCACTGCCCCGTTCCCAGTTGCAGCGCAAGCCACGGGCTCGCAACCAATCTTCTCCGACACATTCGCGCCAAGCACGCCGAGCCGCCAACAGCAAGCACCGCCGCTTCCGCAGCGCACCAAGACAAGCCACCTGCCTTGTTCAGCCGTCCGCGCAAGGCCAAACGACGCATCCGCTTTCAACAGGATCATGACGTGCGAGGGGCAAAGCGTTTTTTGAGCGAGATTGGGCTTTGCGTCGCTCCCCGAGGCGGCCCGCCGATATGCCTGGAATGCCAGCATCGGCTCCGTGGTAACATTGTGACACATCTGCGAACCAAGCATCACATCCTCTGCGTGCCAGACGACGTCGATGCCGCCTGCAAGCTGACTGGTTCTCTGGCTGAACCCCTCGAAGAGCAGGCGGAGCACGACCAGGACCCTAGCACCCCACAAGCTCCCTTGCCCGGCATTCCCATCCTTGATGGGCTCGGCTGCCCCCTGTGCTATGCATGCTCAACCACAATGGTGAGCCTTCATTATCACCTACGTACAATGCATTCAGACGACCCCGATCGCAAACTGCCACCCCGCACCATCAAACTGCAAAAGCCAGATCGAGGCATGGGCGCCCGATGCGTCGAGGTGCTCCCGGATTTGGAAGAGGCAGATCAGACATTGCATGACATTGACCAAGAGGAGAAGGAAAAGCGGATGAACCAGGCCGTGCGACGCTGTGTCCGGGCCTTGCAAGCCGAGCTTGTCGACAACATCCATTCCAAGGCCTCGCCAAACGTGCCAGATCAGTAATTCTGCGTCGCTCGGAAAGGAAATTGATTCTCTTTGGGGGGCTTCAACTTTTTCACTGCGTGTTGCAAGACGCTTCATGGTACGGCTCCCTTTCATGCAACGTGTCAACGCGCTCTTGCGCTCTCTAGAACACTCTCTGTCTCATCATTTCTCTGTCTCTCTCTGTGCCTCTGTCTGTGTGCCTCTGTCTGTGTGCCTCTGTCTGTGTGCCTCTGTCTGTGTGCCTCTGTCTGTCTCTCTGTCTCTCTGTCTCTCTCTCTGTGTCTGTCTCTGTCTCTCTCTCTCTCTCTGTCTCTGTCTCTGTCTCTGTCTCTCTCTCTCTCTCTCTGTCTCTCTCGCTCTCTCTCTCTCTCTCTCTCTCTCTCTCTCTCTCTCTCTCTCTCTCTCTCTCTCTCTCTCTGTCTCTCTCTCTCTGTCTCTG
>NW_001865055.1:0-527 GCF_000002865.3 Monosiga brevicollis MX1
CCCTAACCCTAACCCTAACCCTAACCCTAACCCTAACCCTAACCCTAACCCTAACCCTAACCCTAACCCTAACCCTAACCCTAACCCTAACCCTAACCCTAACCCTAACCCTAACCCTAACCCTAACCCTAACCCTAACCCTAACCCTAACCCTAACCCTAACCCTAACCCTAACCCTAACCCTAACCCTAACCCTAACCCTAACCCTAACCCTAACCCTAACCCTAACCCTAACCCTAACCCTAACCCTAACCCTAACCCTAACCCTAACCCTAACCCTAACCCTAACCCTAACCCTAACCCTAACCCTAACCCTAACCCTAACCCTAACCCTAACCCTAACCCTAACCCTAACCCTAACCCTAACCCTCTTCTCTCTCCTCTTCTCTCTTCCCTCTTCTCTCTTCCCTCTTCTCTCTTCCCTTTCCCCTCTTCCCTTTCCCCTCTTCCCTTTCCCCTCTTCTCTCTTCCCTCTTCTCTCTTCCCTCTTCTCTCTACCCTTTCCCCTCTCCCCTCTCCCCTCTCCC
>NW_001865055.1:28274-30059 GCF_000002865.3 Monosiga brevicollis MX1
AGTAGTCTGGAGAAGAAAAAAAATGAAAAATTTGAAATTTGAAATTTGTAATTGTACGAAACATGTGTTCACAAAATGTCATCATGAGCTTTTAAGAAAGAGGGGCATTGTAAATTTACAGTTTACATGAGAATAGAGGGGCGTTATGAATTTAGGAAGACATGTAAAATAAGAGAGGCATTATGAATTTAGGAAGTCATGTAAAATAAGAGAGGCATTGTGAATTTAGAAATACATGTAAAAAAAGAGGGGCATTGTGAATTTAGAAATACATGTCAAATAAGAGAGGCATTGTGAATTTAGAAATACATGTAAAATAAGAGGGGCATTATGAATTTGGAAAGACATGTAAAATAAGAGAGGCATTGTGAATTTAGTAAAAAAAGAGGGGCATTGTGGAATTATAGTCAACATGAGAATAGAGGGGTTTGGTGAAACAGGTCTTACGAACCTTGGATTCGCCAACATCGAATCTGCCCCAAATTTGTGTGACAACGCCAGTCAAATAACACGCTCTCTCTCACACTAGCCAACAGAAATTCTTGACGCTAACAACTGCGTCTTAATGTCATCACAAGGAAGGTGGATCATTCCCGGAATTCCTTACACTAGTACCGGATCTGACCAGGCTCCGTGGCTCTTGGGCCTAGCTAGCGCGTCCATCAGCGCACGAGCGGTTGCGGCTCTTCATGGGTCAGATCGAGGATTCGTCTTGACAACAAATGGCAGCCCAACACGAGATCAGCAAGAATGGTCCATACACGACGGTCACGCGGCAATGTCGTTTGGCCACCCGTTCATCCATGACGTCGCTTGCACCTCGACAGCACTTGCCCGTCGCGCCACAACGACGACAACGCACCACCAGGAGCGCGCGCGCGCCCCGCCCATGGCCCGCTTCATCGTGGCGCGTCTTGTGTCAGTGAGAAAAAAAAAAAATGAAGCCAAAAGCAAAGGGAAGGAAGAGAGGCAAGAGGTTAATGAAGCAAAGCTTCAATTAATTGAAGCTGATCATAGCCATTCCAAGTAAAAAGTCGCAGTCGTTTCAGCAGTTATTGAAGATAATAAAGATGATGACATTCTGACATTCGGTTCTGTGTTCTGATTCTCTAAAGAGCTTCCTGTGTGTGTGTTTAACGAAAACTGTTAGCGTCAAATCCGTGCTTCCACGCATTTGAACACTCCCACTGCTTTCGCACACACTCAGCATCGGTCGCTATGGGTCTTCCTATTGGTATTCCATAGCTACGACGACCTCACACATTGACACCTACTTTTGGACCCCCTGGGCTTGATCCTCCTCGTGGCAGTCACATGAGTAAACACCGCGTGTGACGCGGTCCCCACGATGCCTGGGCAGCTGCCCTGGGGCAATAAGCTTGTGGCTACTGTTGTTTCCCTTTGTTGTGACACCTGCGGTCGGGCACGAGTTGCACTTTCCCTATCCTCGGGATTGAGCGACTCTACAGCTATTCTAACGGTGCACCTGGTCTGGTCACTGTGAATGCTTGCCGACCGCAGGTACGTCAAGCCCTCTGCCATTCTGTCTTCCCCTTGCTCTCCTGTGTGCTCTGCTCTCTTGCACTTTCCCTATCCTCGGGATTGAGCGACTCTACAGCTATTCTAACGGTGCACCTGGTCTGGTCACTGTGAATGCTTGCCGACCGCAGCTGGTTCAATTGACCTCAAGACACCACCAAAGCTTTCGCTCCGCTCCGACGGACGTCTCTCAAACCTCTCTCAAAACGCTTCCTCAAACCTACGCGCTTCCTCGCAACCCAAAGA
>NW_001865055.1:34840-36911 GCF_000002865.3 Monosiga brevicollis MX1
CTACGACGACCTCACACATTGACACCTACTTTTGGACCCCCTGGGCTTGATCCTCCTCGTGGCAGTCACATGAGTAAACACCGCGTGTGACGCGGTCCNCACGATGCCTGGGCAGCTGCCCTGGGGCAATAAGCTTGTGGCTACTGTTGTTTCCCTTTGTTGTGACACCTGCGGTCGGGCACGAGTTGCACTTTCCCTATCCTCGGGATTGAGCGACTCTACAGCTATTCTAACGGTGCACCTGGTCTGGTCACTGTGAATGCTTGCCGACCGCAGGTACGTCAAGCCCTCTGCCATTCTGTCTTCCCCTTGCTCTCCTGTGTGCTCTGCTCTCTTGCACTTTCCCTATCCTCGGGATTGAGCGACTCTACAGCTATTCTAACGGTGCACCTGGTCTGGTCACTGTGAATGCTTGCCGACCGCAGCTGGTTCAATTGACCTCAAGACACCACCAAAGCTTTCGCTCCGCTCCGACGGACGTCTCTCAAACCTCTCTCAAAACGCTTCCTCAAACCTACGCGCTTCCTCGCAACCCAAAGACGGCCTCCAGACGTGCTGGAGCCTGACAAAAACTGTCGAGGGGGCCGACTTGGGCTTCCGCCGCACAGGGAAGCAGGACCCTCGCACTTTCAAACACAAATTCCACAAGACGCCAATGCCCATCCCCTGGAAATGGACAAGGACCGGACGAGTACAGCCACTTGACAAACAAGTCGCGCGTTTTTATATCCTTCAATGTCCTTTCCCTCAAGTTGTAGCCCATCCGCTGGGACAGGTCGCGCAGCCCCGAATGACAGTCCGAATAAAGGAGGAGACAGCTCAGGCCCGAATCCAGTCCTTGAGACTGCCTGCAAAGGTGATCCCATGTTTTACATCCACGAATCCCCTTTGGCATTCCACAAGCGTAGCAACAGGCTCTGTCGGGGTATGCGAAGCCCACGAAACATTTGCTTGCTTCATGTCCTTTGAAGTGACACCGCTCACAAACACGATTAGATACGCATTGATGCCCAGCCTTCAGCACGGGTTTCGCCTGTCGAATGGTACATCGCATGCAGTAATCATCCATCAACTTCAGAACGCCAATAAACTTGTCAGCCGCCGCGTAGTTCATCAGATATTTTTTTTTGGTCCCCGATTTCGACCGAAATATTGGCGCGACGTTGTGCCGATTCGGTGGCGTAGCTGCAGCAGATACCGTGGCTTCAGAGCGAGTGGTAGCAGTAGCGGCAACGGTGGCGGTGCGCGCATCACTCGATGCTGCTCGTTTTGCTGCGGGAAGACGCGACTCTGCTGCTTGCGCCGCTGTTAAAGAAGCAGCACCTGTGCACGTGACATCCGATGCCGTTCGCTTGGATGTTGAGGGAGCAGGGCTGGTAGCGATGCTGTTGCCAACGTTGTTATGATCGTCAGACCCAGGGGTACATGTACTTTCAGCTGCCAGCGGCACTCGCTTACGCCGCAGTGTACCCGAGGCTGAGCTTGCAGCCGATCGCGTCGGAGAGGAGGTTGAACCCGAGGCCGATGGTACTGGCACGCAAATGATCGAGGCCGACGGGGTTGGCGCGTGTTTCGTGGGGGTTGGCTGTGCTGCTGACTGCATGACTGGCTGTGGCGTGCTCTCGTCCTCTGCCATCGTGGTTTGCACCGGGCCACGCGCCTCTTGCTGTAAAGGCGCCTCGTCATTAGCATCAGAGACCATGGGTGAAGCTGGCACCGACATGGATGCTGTATCTGCCTCACCAATCCAAGCATCACTCGTCTGTATCCGTGGCACAGCAGCATCCGTCATTGGCCCTGCATTTGTCGCCACCGCAGCCGTGTCCTGGGCACGTGGAGTGCTTCTGCTCGACTGCGCCGCAACGGCACCTGGTCCTGGGGACGCGACTGTGTCAACGTTCGATGCTGAAGTTACATCCAAGGCGGACTCTGGCCCGATCGATTCTTCTTCCTCGAGCCGTGCTGCAGGTGGCTCAGACAACACATCTTCCTCCTCCGCCATCGCCTCGGGCTCTGCTTCCACATGCCCCACACTCAACGCTTGGGCAGCGCGCTGCTGGCGCGCAGCTAT